>NC_141244.1:6000093-6215093 GCF_054856555.1 Leptonotus elevatus | reverse complement strand
CTATAATTTTTTTGATGATTATGCCATTTACTTGGAAAGCTCACAATGGATAAAATGGTGACATTTTATTGTTCTCCAGTAGATGGTGATGTTACCCAGCTAAGCAGAGCTCTTCTAGTTGTGTGATTCATTCACTCATACCAACTTTCAATCTTTCCGCTAGACAAGAATGCATTTTTCTGTACTTATAAATGACGACTCAAACGTTTGTCACAGTACAACCATTTGCCCATGTTTGAATTCCATTTCGGGCTATGCATTGATAATGTGACTCATGAAAGACAGATTTCTCCAGATTCAACTTTAGATAGTAAGTATACAGTAGCTTTGTTCACTTAGCTCACATTTGCCTATTAACACTTTTTAGGTACATGCTGCGATATACATTTTGCACAATATTATGTATGTGTTGTCCACAAGTACAAGTGACTCATAACCTTTTTTTGTGCTCTTTTTCAGGTGAGTGGCCATTCTTCAGTTGATTCTTTGAGACAAGATGTAATTGTAAACGTCTGAAGCTGTCAAGGCCAATAAGTACTCTGATGACATTTACTCAAACAGACATGCACACATACACATCATTATTATAACAGATATAAATAAGAGAAGATAATGGTAAATTGCACATTGTATGTGTTGATGAAACTGTGCTATCCTTGACAAGGTCACACTTCTCAAGGGTTGATTCAGGCTAAATAAAATAATAAAAGTAACTGTACATATACTTGTATTACATGCAGTAGTCCAGTTTCATCGACAAGCAAACCTATAATCTACACATCACTGTCACATATCAACTATGCTGGCAATGTTTATCTCTAGACTGTGCTGTATTAATACACATACTGTAGTCTATATTCCACTGCCTTACCCTATATTTAAGGCTGCAATGCATTGTGATTTACGTGTCAGCCTCTAAGCAACAATAATTACTCACAGTCGTACCTTGCGTACTTTTTCTTTGCTTTGTAAGCTAGAGCTCTGTTTTGATGCTATGAAACTTTTTTTGTACTTAAAAAAAGTACTGAGCTCTGTTTTGTATTAAGAAAGAATTGCATACATCTTTGACATGCAATTTGCTACTTTCCATACTTTTTATTATTGTTGGCATACTGACTGCTCTCACAGTTTACTGAGCAACCTGAGTAGTTGTTTTGGCCCCTCTATTGCAACACCTTCTCCTGGACAAACTAGTATCATTTTTTTTCCGAGTGTCACCCCTCACTGCGTGAATTTAATTTTTGACACATTGTTCAATTTGTTTTCAAACAGTGAGGGAAGGGAAGCTGCCCATTGTTTGGACTACTATTATCGTTTTATGGCTCGAGGTTTCAGAGGTGCATGTCACAGTGGAAACAGGATATGGAGTCAAGCAGGCGAACTGATAAGAAATGTCCTGGAGTGAGGCCACTTATGTGTGTGTATGCATGTATATATCTTATCTATACTCATGGACCACACCATTGGATACTGTTGCAAAAGAGAGATCAATGAACAAAACATTTGAATATAATATGGGATATTACGTAGCTGAATGTAAATATTATTGGAAACACTCAGAGCATGCAGGAGTGCTGCTAGGATATTTTGGATTTATCCTTCAGTGGAGGGATCCGCAAAAGTATTTAAAAAAAAAAGAAAGACGAGAAAACTGAGACACTCAAAGGTGTTCCAAGTAAAAAGCCTTTATTGCCACATGGCCAGTTGATTAAAAATGACCAACGCGTTTCGGCCTTGGTAGGCCTTCGTCAGGGCAAGCTGAAAAGGACTGTCATACAACTGTTTATATAGAAGTTAGTCACATGTTCACAGTGGGATGGACACACAGTCAGCTGGTACTCATTGTCCAATCAGCAAGAAAGAATCAGCAATACTTTTAAAAGTCAATAATAAAAAAACTAAACCCAATATACAATTTACAATGTCTTTTTCAGAAGAGATCTTAAAGAAAAGGAATGAAATCCAGTTCATCATTCAGACCAGGAAACTTAGTGGCTCTGAAAGGGACTGCAACATGAAAAATCTACTTTTTGGAGCTTTTAGACATGTTAAAATGCTAATTCCTCACCAAAAACATGACCAAAGTTGTGTTTTCCTCCATTCGCCCCTGTATGAGAAATTCTAGGTTATTCTACTCTCCAAGCACCAGCCCCTCCCAACCTGAGAAAACGAGATGTTGACACAGTTTGACATCATAGCGTGCGGCCCCACCCCCGCACCGCACGCCCACTTTCTTTGAGACCTCCCTCCATGAGATATTGACAAAAGTAGCTTTTATCAATAAACATTATGTCCAGATGAATTCAAAGCAATCAATTATTCTTCACATTTGCAATGCCAAAGTGCAATGATAGGACAATTGGCTGTCTTAAAATCCATTGGCTGTCACTGGTGTAAACTACCAGTAAAACATTTGCGCTGATGAATTTAAATGAGTGGATGCTGTAGTGCATAAGCAACAGCGCGCGGGTTCGCGACCTGCTGTGGTGCTCTTTTTTTCCTCCTCCTTCTTTCCTCTAACCTCTCTGCTCCCCTCCTCTTCCACAATTTCTTGCGGCAAGGACCCATTTTGTTTCAAATGTTTATACAAGAATTGATGGCGTGACCAAACGCAGAGATCTAGCAGCCTGTGAAATCCATTTTAAAAATCGGCTTAAAACTTATCTGTATGTTTCGTGGGGGTTGTGCGAAGCAGCCAGCTCGGAGGACGTCAGGAGAGGGGCGCGGCAGCCACAGCGGGAGAGGCGGGGTTTTAAGATTTCTTCATTATATGCCTATAGTTAACTGTGGAAGGCCTTAAAATACCATGGTGTAGTCCCTTTAAAGTGTAGATCCAAAAAGACTCCCTCTGCAGGAGTCTCCTCTCCTTATAGACTCAGGTATATGCTCTATACCAGGGGTGCTTAAGTTCGGTCCTCAAGAGCCCCTATCCAGCCTCAGGTTCTCTCTGCTAACACACCTGATTCATGATCAGGATCGTTATCAGGCTTCTGCAAAGCTTGCTGATGAGCTGATCATTAGATTTAGCTGCACTGCAACAGGCTGGATAGGGGCTCTCGAGGACTGGACTTGGACACCACTGCTTTAAACCATAGGCTTTTTAAAGTTTTATTGCAATGATTGGAATATTTATAATGCAGTGTCATAGGGTATAGAGCATTACCAGTTCTTATAGCTTGTTTGTGCTCAGCAAGTCTGGATTTCAATTTGTGCTTGGTTCTACCAATGCAGAAACGGCCACAAGGGCGTTCAAGTTTATAGACCACATACGTAGTGTTACAATTGATAAACAAATTTATATTGTATTTTTTATTTAATGTATTTGTAAAAACATTGGTAGTCTTTATGGTGTCGCAATGCACACAGTTGCCGCATCTAAATGTTCCCGTTGTTTTACTGAGCCAAGTTATTTTCTTTTGCAAAGGGGGGAGATAGCTCTTGACTAGTTTATTGCTAAGGGTGGGGGGGCCTTCCGGAAGCTGATTGTTGGAGTATGTGGAAGTATTTCTGTAAGTGAGTTGTCACTTGTAAGGATACTCCAATTTTGTTTAATTATATGTTTCATTTTGTTGTATTCTGAGGTGTCAGGTGTTACAAAATACACTTGATTTTTACTTTCTTAGTTTTTTTGTTTCGTAATCAGCAAATCATTTAGATTTTGACTTGTAGCTTTCTGATGAGCTGTGGAAATAATAATAATAATAATACTTTTTTGTATCCTCTGCTTATGAATCTTTGTTCCATATCTTGTGAATGATTGTCAAAATTAGTGTCTTCATCACATATTCTTCTCAGTCGCTGAAATTGACTATAAGGGATGTTTTTTAGTAGTCATGGGCGGGTGGTGACTACCAGCTCTCAAGATTGTATTACGGTCCGTAGATTTTCTATAGATTGTAGTATGAAGATCTTCTTTATCATCTTTGTAGATTTTTTAATCAAGAAATGTGATTTCAGTCACCAAAAATTCTAGACTCAAATTAAGATTGGTGTTTGTATTATTTTAATAGCCATAAAATTTAGTTAATTCCTCTTCTGATTCAGACCAAAAATAGCAGCACGCCATCTATATAGCGTCCCCGCCTTACTATTTTATCAAGAAACATATTGGAATAAACAAATATCTCTTCCCAAAAATCCAAATATAGATTGGCATAATTGGGTGCAAAGCAAGCTCCCATTGCTGTACATTTCTGTTGTTTATACATTTGGTTGAGAAACAGAAAACATTGTTGTATAATGTCAATTTTGTTAGTTCCACGATAAATCCAGCAGGTGGCAGTTGTTCGGGAGATCTTCTTTCTAAATAATGTGCAAGGGCCATTAGTCCCTCCTCATGTGCAATATTGGTATAGAGCGAGTCAAAATCCATAGTAACCAAATATTCAGGGCCAACTTCCTTCAGTTTATTCCAAACGTATGTGCTGTCCTGAATGAAGGATGGTAAAGGAGATACCAAGCTTTTAATGTGAAAATCAATGTATTTTGACAATGGTTCAGTCAGGGACTCATTACCACTAAGTATAGGTCTGCCGGGTGGACTTTGTAAGTTCTTATGAATATTGGGGAGCATATCAAATACAGAAACACGTGGGTTTTTACAAAAAAAGGGAAATCATATTCATGCTGTCTTATCCAGTCTTCATTTTTAGCGTGTGTAAGAAGTTCAATAAAGTCAGATTGAAGTTGTGGTTGAGGATTAGACTGTAATGGAGTGTAGTACTCACAGTTCATCAGCTGTCTTATTGCCTCAGTGAGGTATTGGTCTCTCCCCCAGACAACTACAGCTCCTCCCTTATCCGCACGTTTGATGATAATTTCTTTATTATTAGATATGATGGAAATTTCTTGATTCTTAGTCCCCGTGGTATTATCCCTTCACGCCAGTAGTCAGACAATGTAGTCATCTGAAGCTGTAACTTCATATCCTTTTCAGAAGCTTTCTTCAGATTTAGAAAGAGTGTTTTGGCATGGTGTGTCTTCAGGAGACTTTCACTCAACAAAGTGTCAGGAATAATAATGCGCTCACCTTCTTCTTTTGAGTAGGAGAAGTAGTTTGTAGCCATTTTTTTACCAATAGTGAATAATTCCAACGTACAATGAACGGAGAGCCCCAGCTGAGGGTGATCCCTTGATTACCTTTGAGTAATTACTCAAAAAAATTGATATTCATGTCACTCAAAACTGAGCATTGTAATATTTTTTATGCATCTCATTAGTTAGAGTGCAGTGGTGAGATCAAATGGGTGCATGCATATTGGTTGTCCAGTCCAGCAAAAGCCTCTGATATTTTATTTTTTCATCTATTATATATATTGCGTAACTTATTTAGGTTTGCCTGGAGCTAAGCCAATGCCTGCTGGCTTTCGGTGAAGGCGATAGCATGCCCTTTATTGTCACTATACACATATACAATGAGATTGAAAACTGATCCCTAACCAGCACAAACGTGTAAGCAAAGTATAAAAAAATTAATTCAACACAAAATAAAAACAACTAAAAATAAAAGATATTTACACCAAAAATATATACTGTAGTACTAGAGATACTCTCATGTTTTTTTTGTTCAGGGCCGATAACAATAGCCTACTGATTATAGTCAAAGAGGCTGATAACAGATATTTTGAGCCGGTATTTATTTTCAGTAAAAGGGAACAAATTGGTGGCCAAAAAAAACAAAAAAAACCCCTCCAACTCTTTTGTTGAAATTTAATAATAAAAAATGAAAACAATTAAAAGTTTGTGATTTAGATAATGTTGTGTGTTTTTCATTTTTTTTCATTTTAGACAATAGACAATTTTTTTTATAATTCTAACAAAATGTTGAAGGAGCTCTCAGTGTAATCAACATGTCTTAAGTCCTACGTTTAATGAAAAGTTAAACAACTAAATAGCTGCTGACAGTTTCAGAGAGTAAATAAAGTTTACCAAAATTTCAAAATACAGTTAATTGAAATGCTAAACATTAACTTATTTTTGTTTTAATTTCAAGCAAAAGGTGCATAGAGTTCCCAGGATCAGCAGCATCGATTATAAAGTTAACATTAAATTTAAATACATTGTTCCCTGTTGATAACTCAGTTTTAAGTTGATCTGTTTTCGGGGTTTGTGTGTGTGTGTGTGTTGGGGGACTCTGGAAAATACAGAAAATTAGCGAGGATAATCGTTCTATCCCTAATAAATAGTAATGCAAGGAAATATTGAATAGAATTGTGGCAGAGACATTCAATAAACAATTTTTGAGTCTGTTAGTTCTTGCTCTGACACACCTCTAACACCTCCCTGAGGGCAACTGGTCTTTGCCAAAGTGAGAGCTGTCCTTAATGGTTTCTCTGCTGAGGCAGTGTGAGATGTAAATGTCCATCGTTAAGGGGAGGGGCCCGCTTTTACTCCTCTCTGGAGCTTCTCCCTGTTCGCCACTGGGTACAGCTGCCGTACCATACTGTAATGCAATATGTCATGCAGTATGTATGTGCTGGCTTGGTTGCCAGTCAGTCACAGGGCACTATTAAAAAATGTCCATGGTACCGGTTGCTTTTAATCAGATTTGTGGCATTAAAACATAGACTGTTGTTGCGTGTTGTGAATGTCATTTACGTGACAGACTACCGCAAACAATTGATATTTCTATGTCTCTAAGTAGAGTCGCTCTAGATTGCACGTGTCGTATTAGGTTGCATGGGCGTGGCAATGTCTGCTAGTGTCTCATTACAGTGGAAAAACAGGATTTAGGAGGGCAAATGAAACCCATTTTGCAAGAACAAAAGCGCTCCAGTGACTGTTTCTGCTTAATGACAGACAATTTTGTCATGGCAGTTTATTGAAGTTCCTGATGATGGTGAGTCACCGCTGTCTGTAACTTGACTCCAAAGCCGCCAAATAATGGGCCTTTTCTTCCCTAAACCACACACACACAGACACAGCAAGTTTTCTGCATGTCTTTCGTGAAAGTAGCAGCCCAGCCAATACTTTTTTTTTTGCGCTCAGAGGAGAGAAAGAATGCAATGGATTCATTCTCTCCAGATGGAAGAGTTTTATGGGAGTGGGCATGATAAATCACTTCTGTACGTGTATGCGTGTGTATGTGTATGAGTACAGTGTGTCGACCAGAGGAGGTACCCGCATTGTGATAATGTCTAATTTAATACACAGCAATCTTCAGGATCCAGATCCAAAAATAACAAGTAGCCTCTCTGGTTACAATGCAAATCCTCACATTGTGCCATGTGGGCAGGAAGGCCAATGTGTGGATCCTGTGACAAGTTTTGTTGTGTGATTGTTGGTTACCCGTAGCAACTGCGCGGCCATGTTCCCCTTAACGGTGCACATCTCATTTGCCTAACCTTTGGTTTGGGTTGCCACAGCAACCAAAGGCACACCCTAACGCTGACTCACCCTGCAAAAATGTTCCCTTTATATACAGTTCACAGGATTGGTTCCCAACTTTTTTTGTCTCGTGTACCCCCAAGCCCTTTCATCATATCTTTGGTGCCCCCTCACTCATATCATCAAGTGAAAGTAATTTTATTTTGTCTCTTTAATGTTAACATTTCATTTTTGGGCATTGTCTTCTTTTTAACTCAAATTTAAAACATATGTGATATGTTACCCTGAAAATAAACATGTTTAAAAATATTAATTCAAAATGAATAATGAACCTGCCTCTGTTGTGTGTATTATAACCTCCTTTAGCACAAAAAAAATGTAACACATAATGAATAAAAGACAGGCATTTGAACTTGAATTATCAGCAGGAACCCCCCCCCCCCCCAAACACTTTTCTTCCCAGCAAAACAAATTATAGCGTACACATACCATTTTATTGAAAGGCTTATGAAATGACTGAGAATATTTACGTATCATCTTGAAATAAAATGTTAAATGTTTCTATGCAGCCACTGCAATATGGCCGTGTACTCTTTGGGGTACCAGTGGTTGGGAAACACTGGTAATGTTTAAAATCATATCATATCAAACAGAAAGTATATTTTGAGAGCTTACGTAACCATTTTTAAGATGTTAAGTAACATAATTCTTGGGTCCGTTTCATGAATAATTGTAAAAAAAAAAAATCGATTGTCAGAGGCACTGCTGATTCAGTTTCAACTAGTTTGCACAGAACAGCTACAATTTATTAACTCTTCTTAGCAGCACAATTCTGCTTAACGCTACACATGGAAAATTTACACTTAGAAAACGTTGGGACTTTAATTTATCAAGCACACCAAAATGAGTCAATCAAACAATTGCACGTTATTTATTATATTTTAGTATTTTCCTCTTGAAAAACTGTTACCTGAACAGCGTTCTCTGATGCATTAAGTTAGAATTTTACAATATTTTGTTTGTGTGTGTGTGTGTGTGTGGGGGGGGGGGGGTCGAGAGCCTGTAACCCACCAGAGAATATCAGCCCCTGTGCTGAACAGCAGCCAAATCCCATCTCTTCATTCAGAAGAAAAGGGAACTATCTGTCGTAAGATGACCATTTTGAAAGCATTTACTTGAAAATCGTTCATGGGATATATTCACAATTTAGACCTTGACACAGAACAGAATGTGGAGGAAACGATTAATTATCTTTATTCACCACAACATTATAAAGATAAATTTTACTAGTTTACCGGTAGTTAAATAAATAGTTTATTTCATTTGCATCTTTGCACATCTCGAAAAGTTCTACAGCATATAAAACTAATTTATTAGTATAGCAGATGTCATTTTTACTATATGTGACGGCAGGCCACAAATGGCCCCCGGGGCTATAATTTGGACACCACAGGTTTAGAACATTTAAGACTGTTCCATGCCTTTAAAAATAATATGTTACCATATTAATTTATAAACAGTTGGTTCTACTTAAAGAAATACAATATTTATTTTTCTCCATATTTTAATTAGATGCATGATTTTTTTTTATATTGATACTTCTGTAAACTAAACTGCAGATGGGAATAAACCATGTTGACAATAAACATTTGAATGCAGGAAGGTGAAAAAATGGCATTGCCATTATAGTCATTTAACATTCATGAATTCTGGCGAATGATCATCAACAGCCCAAATTTTAAATCTCTATCATTGTTATTTGGGGCATTTCTCCCATCTTCCATTTGTCTGTTATGTCTGCCAGTAGACATATGTGGGACATGGCACTTGGTATCCCAGGCAGCAGGGAGAATGTGTCCAAGCTGGCAAGCCCTCAAATTTATGGTGTAGATGTTCCTCTGCTTCAACAGACATGAAAAGATTCCCTTGTTCTTTTCTCAGTAATACCCTCCCTTGTTACCCTCCACTGCCATTCCTTCTCTCTTTCGCACCCAAATTGTTGATGCCATGTTGGTGCTGGGCATGCAGTTGCTCTCACAGGGCTAATATGCAGAAGTGACAGCATAACTGAGCTGTGTGCTTTGTGCTGAGGGCTTTATAAGCACCATGAACAAAGGAGATCCACTTGGTGACAGATTCTGGCTCAGTCCAAAAAAAGGTAAGTTTCATGTTACTAAAAAATTTGGATCTATAGTCGGACTGACACTAAATGATTTTGCACCGCTGCTCTGCACATACGTTGCCACTCTGATGTTTTGGAGTACCAAGGCTTAAACTAAGCATTTATTGTGACACAGTTGTGAAGGCTATCTGCTACAAGTGGGATTATAAATCCTGCACAGAAATTCTTGGCTGCTTTTGGGTTTGTGGTGTTGCAATTTTGTGTTTCACTCCTGGAATTTGTTTGCTGCACAGTGTTTCAGGATCTGGCTCTGGCTCTAGCAAAGCGTGCAGAAGCAGGCAAAACAATGTTTTTTTAAACAGTTGCAGGGCAAATAATTGAGCATCATTACTTGAGTGTATTTTCCACAGTAGATGGTGTTAACATGCCAAATCTGCTCATTATTATCCTTGCTTGGCCGCTTCAGGAAGAGCTTGGAGGATTTAGAGTCTTTCTGCGTTCCTCTGCTTATTTTGGTGACTGTAGGCATAAATCTCTGACCTCATTTATTTCCACTCTGGAAAAGGTAAAGTCAGTGTGATCCGGTACTAGAGAATTTGAACATGCACACACCAACTGTCATTTTTGCTGTCCAACGCATTAGGGATTTTCCATGTATATTCATGCTTGAATTTGTGAAACAAAAGTCAAGAAACCATTTTTTTCCCCTGCTGCTCATACAAAAGGCTATGATCATAAAGCTCACACATTTTCTATTGCTAGTTTAATCTTCTCGTATCAAAAAGATACTTTTGCGGAACTTCGCTTTTCCATAAAGAACACACACCTGACATTATTTTTATTTTTTTTAAAGCAAATCTACCTTCATATTTACTTCTAATAATCCTTGAAACACATATGTTTATGGAGCAAGAATGTTTAACTGGGTGGGACAAGACCACTTCAAAAGTGTTTACATTTATTGTATTTTAGGATATTGCATTTTCATTTGCACCATGCCTCACAACCATAACCAGGACATTGTTTTCTGGTAGCCTCTTGCCTGTATTGTGTGGTTGAAAATACAAATATGTCTGTTTCTGTAATTATTTACTGTAATCAAGTACTGTGGAACAATTTCCATTATACTTGCTTTTTATAAAGTTGCCTTCCTGCTATCAATTAAATTAATCCTAATGACACTTAGATTGTCTAAGGAGCTGGCAACCAAAAGTTGCCAACCTTTGTTGAATTTGTCTGTGTTGTAATTCAATTTCTTTGTTAAGTCAGACTTTATTTTTATATTCAGGCTGTTTTGTCTACAGATGAAAATAAAAATAAAAGAAAACAACAACAACATTTTGGCTCCTTGTTGGATTTATTAACAGTAACATTTGATAATAAGACTGTTTTAGTTAAGCAAATATATTTAGAAAAATTATATATTATATTATTATAGATACAATTAGACATGTACGAAACTAAAAGACCACGGCGACCGACAGCATTGTTTCTTTTAGGAATGCTACGGAGGCTTAACTTGCTTTCTTTATTCTCATTTGGCTTTCCTCGGCAGAAAGCAAGCAGACGTTACACTACACAGAAAGTTTTGCAACATAAACAACAATGGTGGCGTACGTACAAATAACGTTTTTACAAAATGTATTCAAGTGGAAATGATTGTTGAAAATTTTTTTTTTACATACACTATTCTATGTAAATTACGATGGCAAACAATATATATATTAGTGATGCACCGAAAAATTTCGTCCGAAATAAAATTAAACCCGAAGGAATATGGCCGAAATAGGTTGTGGTGACGCAAGCAAAAAAACGCTTCAAGCAAGCATCTGTTTGAATTAAACAGCGAACGTGGGGGTGAGTGTCCATCTTTTCTTCTCTCGCTGGATTTTCACCGTGTGACTTTGCACCGGTCGGTCGCAGCAGCTCCCGGGGTCATTGCGCACACTGGAGGAGAGGGGCTTCGCTTGGTGTCCAATATTTAAGTGGGTCAAAAAAAGACAGAACTGCCGTGTACTGCAGTACAGGTGAGCCACTCTTTCTCCCGCAGCGCCTTCCCTTTTTTTTTTTTTTTTTTTATAAGAGCCCCTCGAACGCATACACTTTTTCACCTGCATCCCGTTGGCCGTGCTGAATACTTTAGCTAATGCTATCACTATTGCTATCAACAGTTTTAAACACGGAAACACTTAACGCTATCTCCGGGTCGCTACAGACCTGTACAGGACGCTGTGTGTAACTTTGCAGTGCGTTCCCGAAGCCGATTAGCTGGTGCGAACAAATGTATTTATTTATTTTTAAACGTTGGTGAATATGTGAATGTGCCGATTTTAGGTGCACCGCACCTTGTCCCGCCACATGCATCCGTCCCTACCTGTGCAAACTACATTGACTATAAAGTGCAATTGCACCGCCAGAAAATGCTCAACCCTCGTTTGGTGTTTAATGTACCATTAGCCTTCAATTTATATTGTGCTTTTTGAAATGCCAGTGTTAAATAAATATTTTATAATGTTATAAAAAAAAATTGCCGTTTCGGTTTTCGGTCAAGCATTTATTTTTTTCGATTTCGGCCAATTATTTCATTTCGGTGCATTTTATATATATATATATATATATATTGAGAGAGAGAGAGAGCGACAGAGACAGAGACATAACCACTGGCACTTTTGTGTTGCAGCACCATTGACTTAAAAAAGAAGAAGAAGTGTATTGTTTAATACAACCATGACCACTTTCTCGAACGATTCCATACAGATACAAGTATTGTTGTATACATACCCAATGTTACTAAGTTAATACGTTCTTGATTTATTTGGTCAGTGTCTATATAGGCTAAACACTCAAAACAAAACATTTAAACCAACTGAGACCCTTTTTTTGTTTTTTTACTGTATGTAGTGCATTGAAATGTATTAATTGATTTACAATTAAACATTTAAACATTGAAATAAAATCCAATACCTAATCTAAAAGAACAGAAAACGTAAGAATATATTTACTCTTTATGATCCTCCTCATTCAGCATTCTCTAAATTTAGAATATTCCTGGGTTGGATATGTTTGAGCTTTATCATGCCTCAGCTCTGTCAGGGGGCACAGCTGTCAATCCTTGGGGTCAAACTCCTAACTATAACCTGTCAGGTGACAAGCTGGCCCAATTAAAATAGGCTGACTATCCAAAGAAAATGGTAACCTTTGCATTGCAGTCATTTGGTACAGTGGAAAAAGACACTAGTTATCTTTTAAGCTGTTCCTCATCAAATGCAAAGACTGAGGAGTATTTAAGTGCTAGACCCTAATTGTTAACCTTGCCAGCAAGATGAATTCTCGCGGTATTTGTGTGTTCAAAAACTCCGGAGGATCCATCTTGTACTGCTCCCGCTGATACGTTTTTAGCCGACATTTTTTAGGTCGGACCAATCAGGTGTTGTTTAGACAGGACGAAACCAATAAGCATCGATGGCGGAGGGAAACAAACCAAACAGACGAATGCTGCAATTAATTAAGGTCTTGCAGAATTACTCACCGTTTCCTTGTTGAATTTGAACGAGAGGCGTTTCGTGCATTTTTATCTGGTAAAGATGTTCGTGCTTACCCCTCTCTCCCTAAGACGAGACGGAAGACAAGATTTTCATCCATTGCCTTAGTTGGTCAAAACAAATGCGCAAAGATGCTGCATCGTCCAATCAGCGTGTGAAGTACCCTAGTGAAGTACCAGATTGATAATGTGAAGAACTCCCTCAAGTGAATCACAATTATCAATCTGGCTGGCAAGGTTACCTAATTGTACCATTAATAGCGATTGATTTCTTATCATTTAATAATTGTTGGTCGTTTGACTGTATCTCACTTGGGACTGACATCGAAATGTAGGCTAAAAGCAAATCCCGGCAGTCGCCAGCTAACATTATTTGGTCATGACAGGTCTATTCCTAGACTTGTGGGGGTCTAAACTAGTGGTTCTCAACCCCGGTCCTCTGGGACCCCTATCCAGCCTGCTTTACATGTCTACCTCAGCTAATACAAGTGAGAATCGTTATCAGGCTTCTCCAGAGCTTGCTGATTAACTGATAATTTGAATCACCTATGTTGACTGAGGGAGACATAGAAAACGTGATGGATACGGGTCCCCAAGGACCGGGATTGAGAACCACTGGTCTAAACCATTCTAAAAAAAAAAAAATAATCTTTGTGTTATTAACATTCATATGCCGGTTGCTCATGTGTAGATATTTTAATGGTTTAAGACTCCTTCATTCCTGAAATTTACTGGGTTGTGTGGCTACTTTGTGAACTTCAATATTCATTTCTGAGAGCCTCGGTGTCTGGTGATGCAAATGTTCTCACATGAGATAGCTCTTGGCATGAATTGTATTCAACTGTTGACATATTAACTGATTGTTTGCATATTTTTGCAATTGTATTTCGGTTCGGATGGATTTAGTACAAGTACCAGTTATGCATAACTGTAACTATTTGTTTGCATTATTCAAAGACAGCTGAAGTCGAAGTCAAAGACTTCAAGCAGAATATACACGGCAGTAGAATATACACGGCAGTACACACCCTGTACAATGTACCTGAGAATCCTTTTGTTTGTAGTCACCTCCCAGCTTATGAAAGAATCATTAACCCAACAATCATGAGGGATGTTTGAAACATATTTACCAAAGGTAGGGTACATGGGCCATCCTTTTCCCTGCTAAGTATGGAGTGGATTGCCGTGTTGTCATCTGGTAAAGATATTTTAAAAGTCAGTGTTGTTAATGGTATTAAGTAAAAAAAAAAAAGAGCAATGATGATGACATTTCCGAATGAACAATACTGAGCTCTAAAAAAAAAAAAAAAAAAAAAAGGAATGGTATTAAGCAATCTTCCATTCATTACCAGCAAAACACTACCAGTAGCCACTCAGTGATTGCTACATAAACTTAAAAAAAAAGGTCAAATATTAGAATGCTTGAATATTACATTAAAATGAAAAAAGTGGAGTTTGAACTTTAATGCCCAACACACACCACGCTATTGGATTGTGTTTGTGGAATATCACTCATTCAGATTAACATTTGTGAGGTCAGAGATCGTGAATGTCAGATTTGAGGCAGGGTCTGCTGACTCGATGTCTCTGTTCTAGTTCATCCCAAAGGTGATTGATGCTATTGAGGTCAGAGCTTTGTGTAGGTCAGTGAAGTACTTTCACACTCAGCTCATCCAACCATGCCTCGATGGACTGGCTTTGTCCACTGCCATTCTTGAACAAAAAGGGCCTTGTTTAAGAGTTGTCTACTCTACATCTACTATAGTTTTGTCTACAGCATATAGTTCATTTCTGGCTGTACTCAAACACACGCTGTATGACAAAAAACAAATCTTGAAAAAGTGTACTTATACCAACAGTTTATAAACTGCAGTACCACATGTGGCTCCCTTACAACTAGCTCATTTGACTGTTACCATGGTAAATATAGTAAAAACAAGAAAAATAAAAAAAAATTCCACAAGTGGCTGAATGTGTAACACTGCGTGTGGTTTGAAACACCCGGGAGAAATGCTTCTTTTCATAGCTGCCAACTCAAATTGCGCAACTGTGCGTCACAGTCAACTTCTCTTTATTATGTTCTTTTCCTGAGTTTGTAACTGCTGTAGATTGATGTGCTTCCTTGATGAACAGTTCACCTTTGCTTTTAACTGGACTCCGTCCATGAGAGGTCACTCTCCCTGACACAGAGAGACAAACTGGAGACAGATGCGCAGAGGGGAGAAGTGATCTAGGGATAGAAATCTGATCTCATGTCTCTGTGAGTGACGAAAAGGTTAAATGTAATGCAAAGTTCTTTTTATAGTTATGCAAGTGTTATCAGCTCATTTGAAGTATGGCGTTCTAATGTTAGCCAGCAATAAACCTTTAAGGTGCTTTGCCTTGTTCCATCATTTTTATGAACTGTCAAAGTGACTTGCAGTTCTTCTACTTATAAAAAATATATAACTGATGAACACGTTAGTAATTTATGTCCTTATCTTTGCGAGAACAGACATTTGTAGGATTTAAATTAACTAATTTTAATCTTTGTCTAAATTCATTAGTCTTTATTTCACAATTGGGAAAGTTACACCTTCAGTGTAGAATGATATCTGATCTGGAAATGTGTAAAACAATATACCTTGTTCTTAGTACATGTATGAATAACCAGTGGCTCCAGGCTTTGATGGATGTATGCCAAACAGTGTTCTCGCTTTCTTAAAGTGTATCAGAGTTTAGAAAAGCCCATTCATTGAGTTGGTGTGTGTGACACACCAAAGGGCGTATGTCAGCCAGCCAGGGTGTTAGTTTAAAAGTGTGTGTGCGTATGCGTGTGTGTGTGTACATTATGGAGGTGTGTACTTTATTGTGTGAGTGGGCGTTTCTGGAAAAGTGACAGAGCCACAAAACATGTGCTCGGATACACTTCAGTGTTGGTCCATTCATTTGATTTTGCTCTTTCTTAATGTTAATAAGTTTATAGAAAATCGTTTTTTTCACTTCTCCGTTGCTGCGTTTAATTGAGAACTTTTTTCCATGCAAGTTTTTTTTTCCCATAAGGAATTGAGAGGGAAGGTAGGAGGAGCCCAACTAAGTGTGCTTCACTTTTTCTCTTCCACACACTCACATGCGCTTTCTCTCTCTTCCATTCTGTCATTGCTATCCCAGCAGAAGGGAGCAACACTTTGTGCTGTGGGGCGACATAATTTGAATTATGTTTGAATGACATTTGAACGGATTATTCATTTTCTTCATAAAACCTGAAGGATCAACGAGAACACAAGTGTGAGAAAGTAAGGGGGTATACTCCACAGACTTTTTTTCTCTTTCATTTAAGTCTAATTGAATTGAAGCACGTGTTTTGCCCGAAGATTTTTTTCCCCTCACTGTAAGACGTGCGTTCAGTTGAGTCTTCTTTTTCTTTTTCTTGGAGATAGTGTAGATATAAAGCAAAATGGTTGCTGGAATGCTTATGCCCTTGCGGGACCTGAGGGCAATCTACGAGGTTCTCTTTCGAGATGGTGTCATGGTGGCCAAAAAGGACAAGCGACCTCAGACCAAGCATCCTGAGGTACAAGGAGTGTGCAACCTACAAGTAATCCGTGCTATGGGATCACTTAAATCCAGAGGCTTTGTGAAGGAAACATTTGCCTGGAGGCATTTCTACTGGTACCTTACCAATGAGGGCATTGTTTACCTGCGTGACTACCTCCGCTTGCCGCTGGAAATTGTTCCTTCCTCCTTGCAGAGGTTTAAGAAATCAGCATCCACTCTGGCAATGGCTCAGCGAGCTGCAAAGGTCCAATATGTTGAAGGTCCTACATCTTACGTACCCAAACCAGGGCATAGGGGTGATACTGAAAGCCAAGAAGCAGTGGCAGAGCGTCAAAGCTACCGCCATCGGATGATGGGTCCCAGAGAAAAAGAGAGCTACTCTGACAGGACCCCCAGATTCAGGGGCCGCCAACTGTCTGCAGAACATGTTAGGCCGAAAGAAATAGATGACCAGTCGCATTTGTTGTTTACAAAGGGGAACAAATTTCAAGGTGAATCAATGCCGATGGACCGCTTACATCAGCAGTCAGAGGTGAGCAATGAAAAGGCAACATATGAGGGAAGAGAATTATTTGAAGTTCAAAAGGAGAAACAATTGAGTTTGTCCTCTACTTCAAAAGCACCTTGGAAAAATGATGTACCAAAGCCTTCTCTGAATGCAGGATCCTCCAAAACAACCCCACTTCTTACTGTGGCTCCTGTTGCTGAGGCTCCAGATGCTACAGATGGAATTAAACATGCGATCTCTAGTCTTGAAGGAAACACAGACAAGATGAAAATTGCAGATGCAAATACTTGTAAAATTATTACCAGCAATTCAACTAGTTCAGCGCCTTCTGAAACAAAGATCAAAAAAGTGGTCAGCAAGGAGGCTGTTGAATCTTTTTTAACGGCCTCAACTGTACCAGCAACTGATAAGGTAAATGCTTTGAGCTGTCAGGCTTCTGTGCAGGGAACTAGCACAATCGTGACCGAAACTGTCACAACCACTCACGTTATAACCAAACCCACCAATGATGATGTCAAAGAAAAGATGAAAGGGAACATTGATGCAGAACAAGCCACAACTGAAAAAGCAGCTGATAAAGTAAAGAAGAGTAAATTGGTTAAAGCAGCTTCTCAGGAAACATCCAAACTTCTTACCAGTACTGATATTCCTGTTATGAAACATGCTAATAAAGATGCCGTTGGAGAACAGCTTAAAGGAGAAATGATTAAAAAGGAATCAGGTTCAAAGATCCAAGTTGGATCTAAAACGGGTAAAGAAATGGCCAAAACAACAAAGATAGCCATCATTCAGGAGACAGCCAAATCTCAACCAGTGATGTCTGTGGATACAGACAAAATGACTACATGTAAAGATCCTCAGAATCTCATCGTCTCGCCGACACCAGTGACTCTCCCAGCAAAGTCTCAAAATGAAGAACTTTGTGAGACTACACCAATTGAGTCCTCACTAACTGAAGTTAGTACAATCACTGACACAAAAATGATGGTTAATACCGAAAAGGCAAAACCCGACAAAGTCAAAACTGCACCTAAACAGAAGAAAACTGAGGTAAATGCAAGTCATGGTGTCAAGAAAGAAGATGCATCGGCACCTGAAGAAGCATGTAAAATTCCCGCGCAAGTCTCTAGGTCGGTAGAAAAAAGCACTTCTCCTGGGTTGATTCAAACTATTGTACCCACTGAACTGCCTATTGAAAACAAACCAGTGATTGAGGGAAACTCTAAATCCAAGCGAAAGAAAAAGAAATCTCAAGCAGAGAAAGTCAAGACTAGTGAGGATCCTGCTGAGACAATGGTGGAAGACAAAAATATAAAGGACGAGACCCATGACAAAGACCATATCTTTGAAACAAGCACAATGCCCGAGGGACCATCTTCTAAGCAGACAAATAAGGCTGAGCCAAAATTAAATAATGATAGAATTGATGTCTCTAAACAAATGGCAGTGACACCAGAGGGGGAAACATCTAAACAAATAAAGGCTATTTCTGAAGAGTCACCCTTGCCATTTGGCCAGAATACCGCAGTGCCCCCAGTGGCTCATCGAGAAGTTGCACAACTTAAATGTACTCTGCCTGACACAGACTCAGTTATATGTGAGAACATCACTGCTGCTAATTTTAAAACATTGACAGAGCCAGTGCAAGAACGTGCTCAGCCTAAAAAAAAACATGTAAAAAGTTTGAATGGAAAACAAAAGGTTGAGACTTCAGTGTCTTCAACCATAAAGCTGGAAGCAGAAACACTGCTATCCACTGAAATGACACCTTTGCCTGGGGGCACAGTTAAAGACTGCCCTGTTATGACCTCTGAACTGAAAAAACATAATGTTTCTCCAAAAATGACTCCCGAAAGAATGTGCATTGAGGAAACCAGACAGGCAGCAGCTGTGCTCGTTCTGGCCCCAGCAGACAAAAGGGAGGTGGAGCCAGAACTGCTCTTTGCAGAAAAAATCAAGCGGGAGGTTCCGAAAGCAAAAACATCCTCCACTGTTAGGGAAGCACCCAAAGCCAGAGAATTAGCGTCAGCAGAGCCAGTGGTAACAGCAGAGGCAGCTGTAGCTCAGGCACGGGCCAACCCCCTTGTCAAGCGAGAGGAGCCTCCCATAGTTGCACAACATTCAGCCACTCCGGCAGCAGAGCGCGGCACAGCAAATACACTCTCTGTGTCGGAGGCCTTAAAGCAGGCGGAAGAGAAGAAGAGGGACTTGGAGGAGGACACACCCTCTGCCACTGCAACTCTCGCAAGTGTCCAGCCTCACCTGGGGGACACCTTTTTGTCCGAAAGCCCAGAAACAGACGACGGCAACATGAAGAGGAAAATTGTAGTGGTTGAAGAGGTAGTTGAGGTGAAGCAGCTTGTTAGTCCTCAGGCAACTGGGGAGCAGACGAGTCCACAACCTGTGCAGCCTGAGGCAGAAGAAGAAGAAGAAGAGTTGGACTTGGATGTTTTGGAAGAGATTGCCATAGAGAGGGCACTTTTGTCAGGGGCGCCAGGTGTCAGGGTGCATGGAGCCTCACCTGATGCAGACTGGGACCACGCGCTGGAAGAGCCAGAGGACAAGATATTTCCTAACTTCATAGAAGGTTTGTGTACCAATTACTCTACTTCCTGTATCGTTCTCCGTAGCATTTTGTCTTGTACATTGATTTGAAGTGCATTTAAAGGAGCACTATGTTACAATGATTACTCTGAGAATATAGACTGTTCTTCATAAATTTCAAATTTGATTAAAGCACAGAATATTACAGCGCATTAAAGCACAGCCTCTTTCGAGTAAGACCAATTAGCTGTCACTGTTGATGACTAGATAGTGTGAATAATGCATTGAGGTATGCATGGAATTTAATTATCTGTGTGTTGTGATAAATAAATTGTCTGTTAGACTATTAAAACATGCCAGGGGTATTTTCCACCCACTGTCAGTTATCACATAGGAGTGATTAAAGATAAAAATAAGAATCTGTCCAAACAATCCCTGAGTGTCCCTCTACGGGCAAGCGATGAAACAAACAAAATCCATACTTATAGTTTAAGTGGGGAATTGTGGTTCTGCAGGATAAGAAACTGATCTGCAAATGGTTAATTGAAGTCATTCTCTTTGGGGCCACTCTTCACCTTCACATGTTTTCCAAATGACATTCTGCAGACCTGAGGTCACTTCAGCAAGGTGGGGCTGTTTGCTAAGATTTGGCCTTGCCTGGTCCCTGCAGAGATACTTGTGATCCATAGCCAGATTGAAGTGAAGGAGGTGTGGTGCTTTTGGGAGCCCTTCTCATCCTTTCACTTGCAATAATACTTAAGATATGTCTGTGTACTGTGCCTGTGTGTTGGTTCTCCTGTTAGTTTGATTTGTATGAGTGATAGGTTGGATGGCATTCCATTATGCAATAGAATGTGTAAGTTTTGGGAAGTATGCATGCAATGTGATAAGAGCTCTGTAAGGTTGCCTCCTTTTTTTTTTTTTATTCTGGAAAGGGTTACCCAACTGGTTTTCTGCTCAACAGTTGGATACTATTTGAGTATTGGCACTGAATCGTGTTCTTGTGACTCAGATTATATGGAAATGAAAAGTGAAATGCATGCAATAGTCCAGCTCACGTGACAGTGTAGAGCTCTCTAAGGGTGTAAGAAGTGCTTCACATGGGCGTTGTCTGGTGTGGGTGTGAGTAATAGGCAAAGAGTGAGGGAACAGCTTGCTCATAGCTTTCCAGTTGTATTTGTTTGCTTCAACACATGACATGAGATCTGGATCTAATTAGCAGACATGATTCAATCTGGGGTTAAAACGTAACAACTCACAGCAAAGTATCAATACTTGCAATTCACCATAAAATGAACGACTCCACCAAATCAAATATAACGGTAGTTCTAAGACTCTTCTTACTTTTGATGAATGTATTTGAAATACTTTATCTTTTGTGGTTTTAGTAGTTGAGCATTTTATGTGTGAAGGGGGCTGAAGAGTTTCTAATTCAATCTGTTAAACCATTCTGTCAGTATTTTGTGTCCCAATGCTGACATCTGCTGTCCATTCACAAACCACTGTTATCTTTAACTGCTAATGTCAACAAGTTTCGACAGGTGGTTCTCGGTTGCCTGTGTCCTTCTGATTTGACCTTTGATGAGTGTTATACACAGGATGACATTGAAACCATTTTTAGTACTGTGATTATTTGTGGTTGGTTTGTTACATACATACTGCCTGTAGATAACGATACCACTGGATGCATGGACTTTCCTGCAGTACGTTTACTTTTTCTTCTTCTAGAATTACTTTTGTATTATGTGCCATTAATGTATGACAAAAAAGTAAGAGTGTGTATAATGTTCTGCTTGTAGCTGCGTAGAGAACACCCATTGAATGGTGAGTGCTGCTCTAAGACTGTGCACATTCCACATTTGAGTCTTGTAGGCATGCTTTGAGAAAGTGTTTCAACTCTGCCCACGCATGGCACAAGTGACAATTGGACTTCAACACAGCACGGACGTGCCACTGAGGTCCTCCTTGTTCTCTACTCAACTGTTGCCCAACGCATACTTGTGTAACCGCTTAAATGAACAATTCTGAAGAAAAAAATGCTGCAGCTCAGTGCCTTTCATTGTGGTGGTGGATCATATTGGTTCTGTGACAAACTTCACAAATTTTGGATTAAATACCTCACAATTCAGGAACTTTGTAGTTTGCAAATATTTATACCTTCTATATAAATAGCAGTGTTTAAAATTCAAGTGACCACTGACAGTACTGAAATTATAATTATAAAAAAAAAATATTTATATATATATATATATATATATATATATATATATATATATATATATATATATATATATAAAGTGCTATTATTTTGGACTGTTCTTGAAGGTTCGTCTGGGTTTGAAATTACAGTAACTGGATTTAAACGAGAGCTGAATGATTTGGAGAAATAATAGAATTGGGATTTTTTTTACCCCTCAAAATTGCATCAGCGTTTAAATTTTAATTTTTTTTCCAAGGTGCTTTTCTAATTAGTATTTTTCAACAAATGATTATCAAAACAAACTATAGCAGAGCTATTATGCATTATAGGATACTAACATAAGGGCAAATGAAGCATTAATATGAAAGACAGTTTATCTACAACTACAATTGTACATATAAACTTTCGAAATACTTTGACATGCAGTTTGGTAAGTGTTCACCAGGAGAACATAATTCTGCCACTCGGGTGTGGTGTAAAACATAACTACATACTATACCGTAAATCAGTAAGACACAAACATAAATGTAGATTACAACAATAAGCAAACAAATCTGTGGATTTGTTTAATGAAACATGATGCAAACGTGGACTGCACTTTTGAATCCCTGAATTTATATAGTCTATGGACCGATAAAAAAAAAAGAAAAGTATATTAAAATTCAACCATACCGATCTCCAGCCGGTAACATCACACATGCCAACTTGTAGGGATATGGAAAGTACGATTAAACCTATTTATGATGTAACTTCTTATTTCAATACGGATAAGTGCTCGCATTAATTACAACTCTGCGATGTCTCGTTGATTTAATGAAGAGTAACATATTTCATACTTGTCTGTCTTTGGTTAATGAAACATGTGGACAAATGTATCCACTTAATATTTGACCGCTTTGCACGGTGCTGCCATTTTCAAAGCATTTGACTGAAAGTTGAAACCACCTGGTTCTTGCATTTTGGAGGCATGTCTGGCACCGTTGAAAGTGGATTAATGCGGTTGTAGAAGGGGCATCAACTTTGAAAAAGTTCTGATGCTGAAAAAAAAAAAAACTTCTTAAGTGCTCCTCTGCTTGCTGTCTATTTATGAGGTGCCCCTGAGCAAGGCAAGACAGCAAATATGCTCGTAGCTCATTATTGTGGATTGGAACCAGAGAGTTAGAGTTTGAGTCCTGCTACAGAGGATAATTAAATGAAATGAAATTAAATGAAATCAAGTGATAGCCTGCTTTGTGGCTGAGGTGCCCCTGAGCAAGCTAAAACAGCAACTAGGCTTCAGCAATAGAACTGTTAAGTCAGTATCAGCTAAACCCAGGAAACAGAGATCAATAACATGTGGAAATAATTGTGGGTTCAGTCAAAAATGCTTATGACTTTAGTCATGTCCCAGGCTAACGTCAGAGGCTGTGTGAGGCTACTCAGCTCTGTGAATGTTTAATAAAGCCAAAACTTTTCATTTGGTTTTATATATCTATATTCCATGTCTTCATTATCCCTAGTAGCTTGTATCGTTACCCTTTGACAATGGTGTCGATGGACAAATACTTCCATATGGACACATGCTTAAAATACATGAGTTATGTGTTTTAAACATGAATGCTATGTGGATAAGGCCTTTGTAATGGCGAATATTGAGGTCCATGAAATACATTTTCCACAATCCCTTGTAAAACCCAGAGTTGTTTTTTCCTGTATAGGAGCTTTGATTTCACAAAGTACATCAGGCAAAGTAACTACATTTCAAGTCTGCTCCTAAGATACAGGTTTGAATTGCAAACAAATGAGATGTGTTGACAGCCCCGTAATTCATCATGTCTTGTGCACATAACAAAACAAACTATATTTAGAGATTGTTTGTGCATTGCTGTAATCCCAGAAGAAATATGAGATTAAAAGAAGTGCTGAGGATGCTGTACTCGTTATTCATTTGTGATCTAAAATTGCAATATTGATGCGTTTGTTTTTTGGCTCAAAATATTGGCACTGGAACTGTTTGTTTGTAACATAAGGCATACTGAGCGTGGCTGACGTAAATAGAGCTAACCATGTGCAGATAGTTGTCTAGTTGTGCTTTAATGGGATTATTGTCTTTTATCATCATTGGTTGTATGTGATGGGGAGCCGTCTGATTGTGTTTGCGTCCCCATGGGCGAATCTGCCAAATGTCCTGCCAAAGTGCTTCCATCAGTTTCTAACTGTGACACTATGTGATCATCTGGCTGTGGTAGATATTAATAGCCCCCTTTCTGCCTGAACATCCAGCCCTCTTAGCCCCTCGCCCCTGCCCTTTTCCCCAGGCTTGGGGTCGTCCCTCCTCCCCTGGCCACAGAAGAGCAGGCTGACGGATCCAAGCAGCAGGCGCAGCCTGTCAAAATTCAACACAAGGGAGAACCAAGGCAGTTCCGAGCAAACAAAAAGCAGCCTCTCCTCTCCTGTTCACCCCCCATCAGTCACGTTTAGTTCTTGTGTTCGCCGTCCTCGTCTTCCTCTTCTCTTCTGTATCATCACTTAGATGAAGATCATACCTGGTAGGTCACCAGATTGGGGTTGCTGTGGTGTCTATGTGCCTAGTCTTGTCTCTCCGTCTTGTCTGCTTGTCGAGTTGTGAGCTGTCAGAATTCTTTTGGCAAACACAAGGTGGACGTCTTGTGATCCCAGCGCTCCCTCGCATATTAACACGAACGCAACACAGATACACGACACACTGTACTTATACTGCATGCGTGTTGATGTTGCACTAACAGAAACTGGCAGCTACTGCAGCACACATTACATGCCACATTTAAAGGATCGAATTAGGCTTGGCTGCCCTACTGCTTTATTTAATTTGATAGTGTGTCAATGGAGGGCACGGGGCCAAAGACGCCGCCCACCAACCTTGCTATAACAATAACAAGTTAGGGCAACTTAAAAATTGTGTAAATAATTTAAAATCATTTTAGTTTACTGTGAAATACAGGACAGAGTGTGTGCCTTTATTAAGTTATTAAAAGAAGCTTTGTCTCATTACATCTATTGTACTATATATTATTATTATCATTATTATTATTATTATTATTATTAGTTAAAATAACATGAGGGCAAGTTTGTGTCATTCATTACGTGAACCAGATGAACCTATCCACTTCAGCATGTTTAATAAGTATCTTACCTTATTGTGATGTTGTAGGGTTATCATGGGCCAATATTGCTTTTTCTGTGACTCAGTTCTACAGAATTTCACACAGGAAGAAATATGACCAGTTCATCATATGGTCCATAGTTGAAGTCTCAATGGAAAATCTGCAACAGCTCCAATGGAAAAACTGCAACAGCTTCAACTGAAATAGATGTGAATTGTTCAGTAGAGATAACAGCTAAACCTGGATTTACGTGATTACTGCTCAGAATATATTGAATGAGGAGGATTTGGCCTGTAATCCAGCTGAATAAATGTGAGGCACAAATCAAGATTTCTTTGATTAGTGATATCAGGGTGGAGAAAACAGCAAGGATTCTTGAACATTGTCTCTTGTGAAAAAGAAAATGCCACACCCATGCCATCTCACTGTTCTATGACCCCCTCCCCCAACCATGAAGGCCCCACCTGTCACCACTAACCTCGTACCCTCATCTACTCTACCTTCTCCTTCTGTTCTAAAAAATGCCTGTAAGACCCTTACTGTGGGTCACACTCTTCCTACCTGGTAGTGGTGGGACACTTAGATACATTTTGGAGCTTGAGAGAACACAAAAGGTAAGTTAGATGCAAGTTGCAGTAAAATATCTCTAAAGTTGTTTGCAATAGTTAGCATTGAATTTAAAATGTTTGAATGTAAAAGCATTACACAGGTCTTCGTATTTTCTTCTATATTGCCAAACATTTGGTCCAGTACACGCAGGGCGGGGCTGTTGTTAGATTTTATTCCGAAACTCAAATCAGTTTTAGTGTCATATTATGCCTGTAAGATGTAATAGTTATGTCTGCATTTAATTGCAATCGCAAATAACTAACCCTCGTTGTGATAATGGGAGCTGACTTGATTGGTTTCGTGTTACACAGGCATGTGTGACACTGATAGGATTCCAACAGAACACCCAATGGCTCTGTTTTACAGCAGAGTTGCAAATGACAGCTTAACAACAGTGCTTCCCAAACCGGTTTTGTCTTGTTTTTTTTCACACTAAAAACCTGTCTGTGTCTGAGAAACCTGCAGAGGCATTTAATATCCATTCAAAATAAACGTCCTGTAGCTAAAGTGAGATTTTAACTATGAGAGAGGTTTTTCTGATGTGAGCACATTTGTTGTTATCAAGCCAAGCAAAGTAATGTGAGTGTGACGAGACGAAAGAGAAAAGTCTTGAGATGTTTAATTAATATGTGACTAAACTCCCATATATAGAAGCAAGGTCCAATTGATTGATCTAGTGTCATCCTTTATCTGATTCACTACATTCATTCATTGAATGCAAATGAAGCAAAATCAAAATTAAAATATGTATAAGATGGATGGATGGATGGATGGATGGATAGATATTGATATATAGATCTTTCTTTAAAATTACCTATTTGGTATCGGCATCAGTGACTACTTATGAGTTATTGGGCTGAACAAATGGTACCCAATACAGGGATCTCAGGTCTTTGTGGCCACTTATTTTTATGTATTTATTTATTTATACAGCCATTCATTCTACATGCCGGCAGATCTGCCTCTTGTGTAAATGATCATTTATAGCATTCGTGAGCGAGTAATACCAAACCTCTTGGATTTTGTTTACTCGTTCCTTAGCACTGCTTTAGCTAGGATCCTGCGTGTTGTGTTGTGCGTGTCAAAGTGAGAACATGGACATTAACATTCTTCCATGACCCAGGTGGAATGGCGCCATGTATAATGAATAGAGCGGCCTCTGCTGTCGGCTGCAGCAGTGAGTGAGTGAAGCCTGGTGAGCCGGTCCCACGGGGTGTTCACTTTGGTAGAGTTCAGCTTATCACAGTACAGTTTGGAACGGTGTGTATTTTCCACCCTGGGGTGTGTCAATATGATAGCAATATTTCTGTCAGCTGTGTAAATATAGTGACATACTACCAGAGCGACACAGACACTCACTTGATTTATTCAACAGAGGAATGTGACCTAGTAAACAAAGGAACACACGACAAAAAGGTGTGTCTCGTGTTCTGCCCCATTCCTTTCCTCTTTTTTTCTCAGAAATGACAATTCTCTCTCGACCAATCAATTGACTAAGTTGTGTCTAGCTAGCTGGTAAGCTACGCTAAACTTCACAGTTTAGCTCACCAGTAGCAGTTCAAGCAAGAACTATAATAATCTTTAAAAAAAACGTGTTATAGCGAGGTACAACCCAAGATAAACTCCGTAATACATGAATTTTGGACCCAAATACAAATCTGCGATATAGTGATTCCGCGATAAGTGAATTGCGAAGTAGCAAGGGACTACTGTAATCAGTTTTACAGTGTCTGTAGCTTCACAGCTTGGGGAATTTTAGCTATTGCTGCCTTGATCATTTGTGGTGATTAATTGTACTATGTCAGTGTCTACATTGGCCTAATTTACACTACTAATGTGAATGTCATATAAGTATAACATTGCATATTATGGATGAATGGAATCTATTGTTTTTTTTTATTTTCATATTGGGTGATGTGAATTTAAAAATTCAATTTATTTCCTAAGTATATGTCAGTTTCTTTCCTAAGTATATGTAAATCACAAATGGCACCAAATAAAATCTTGCCTAGGACAAGCATTAACTGGGAACATCGTAACACATGGTACAATGTTGGCGAGTTGTTCATACCACTTGTGAACCCAACCCCACCCCCTATAGGTTTTTCTAAACCAGATCAGTTCGCAACACAGTTGATACACACCAAAATAAATAGCATGTGACTTCACCACTGATAATTTTTCATTGTCCCTTTGGAAGCTTTGCCACAGTTCAGTGTCTCAAGGGAGCAATTTGTTGTTCAGAGCTGCACTGATCATGTGGAAGTAATTGAGTCATTCAACTTAGAGGAATGTTGTGCAATACTAACCCCTGGATGAATAAATTTTACATATTTAATTTTCCATCAGTAGTACGTTTTATGTTATTCTATTATAGGCTACACATGAGACACATGCCAAACAAACCCTTATCGATGTTTTTGTTTATTTTATTTTTTGTATACCGGGAATTTCCATCCTAATGTTTTTAGTTTTTTTTTTGCCTTGCCTCGTTAAAATGTGGTTATATGACTGTCCTGATAGTGCTTTGAAAGAATGCATTTGCCACATTTGATCTCTCAGTGATGGTAATTGTGAGAAGATTAGACTTTCCTTTGCAGTCCACGTTCAAAGCTCACTGTTTTGGAAAAAATAGAGCTATTTTGCTGACTTTCTTAAAAATATTACCTAGGAACTTCTGATTTGTGCCCCATCATAAATTAACACATTCTAAAATTGACTAATAGGTGTGTGTTTCATTCAAAGGAGATACACATATAGTAGGGCCTGATTTACTAAAATGTTGGCTTGGACTGGCTTGGAGCCAGTCACAAGAAATCACGCAGTATCATCTACATGTATGACATATTCCGTCTGTCAAGTTGCTCATATCAGCACACTGGGACAATTGATGCTGGCCTCTCCCAGAGTAGTTTTCCAGGTTGCTTCCCAAGTTTTATAAAGTAAGTAATGTAAAGCAGGAGGGGCACATACTGTACATTGAATTGCAATGCAGTCGAGTTGAATTAAATCAAACAAAACATGTTTTTTATGTGGTTCCAGGCTTCCCCAAAATTTTAACAGTTAATTTCCTCTGAGTAATATTACTTCAAACTTCATTTTGTGCTTGTAGTTCTCTCACAAATGTTCCATAGTGAAAACAATCACAGGTACCTAAACCGCAAAACCCTTTTGTTCACTACTTTTTCACCTGTTACCAACAACTCGGTTAGAGTGAGTGCAAACGTAATTCAGCTCCTAAAGTTTGAGATCGTAGTAAATCACGTGCAACATGCCCACCAACAGTGCTCACAATCTATTAGTGTGAACACAAAATGTAGTGCCCGCTATTTGCGATTTTAGTACATCAGGCTCTAGTTTTTCATTTGTGATTGTTACTCATGATGAGACATGGACAGCAATTGTGGTGATTTATGTGACATGAATTCCATGAATAATTACTTATAAAGGTAAAGCGATTATTCTGAGTGATGATTGTAGTATGTAGGCATGGGCAAATACAGATACCAGGTATTTCATACACACTGCCTAATAGAATGAAGGGAAATGAACGTTCAATGGTGTGTTCTTTTAATCTCTTATCTGTTGTTGTGGCCGTAAAAAAAAAGTGGGCAAAAACATCAATTTGAAAGTGGTTCCTCTTTCTTTTTAAGAGTCCTCACACCAGGTGGTCTGGCGTGTCTGACATTAGGAAGACTGCTGGTTGGCCTTTGTTCCATTAGGGTCGTAATGGCTAAAAGTTGGAACCTTACAGGAATGACATAAAATCTGAATGGAACACGCACACCTGGAAACTGGAATAGATATCTACTCAGTAAAATGTGTTGTGTAGGTAAATTGAACTTGAGAACTTAACAATTGTGTGTGGAGGAGCTTTCTTGAGCTGAGTAAAGCCACAGGACTCTCCCCAGTCTCATAATAATGAGGATTAGACCATAAATGTTAATGTTAAACATTTTTCTACATCATGCATGTTCCACCAATGTCCAGATGATTACAAAGAGCCCTGCCTTTTAAACTGTGACTACACCTATTAACTTTTATCTTCCCTTCAGTTTCTTGGGGGTGGTGTGGTGGAGGTTGACGACTTGACGTCATGCTTGTCCCCGCAGATATGTAGTGTTGTGATAGCTAGCATATGACACAATTGGGATGGAAACTTAAAAAAAACAAAGCAAGAAGAGGCCGGCTTCGAACACAGCTCACAGCTTTCTCTTCTGTGACTATAATAACCTCTAAAACTATCTTGGAGATTTACTCCGAATATTAATTATTCTACCTTCATCATCATAAAATATGTGTTCATATTTTCAGGGGGAAAAAAGCGCTATGTTTAATATCAGATCAAATATGCGGTTAAAGTCAGTACTGAATGTTTTATTGAAACAGTATGATAAAAACTTTTGGATTTGCACATTTCAACTTCAAAATATAGTTTATAGTCCTGTATACTGCGGAGCAAGGAACGTGTTTAGTTACTGCACTTAATTTGTGGTTTTAATATTGATGAGTAACTTTTTACATATCACTCTTGCTGCTATACTACTACTACATACAGTACATACAACACTAAGCCATTTGGTTTACCTATCAGTCAGTGAAGAAAAGCAATGAGAAAGGAAATGATGCAGTTAAATCATACAATAATGAATGTAAATATAACCAATTAAGGATGAGGAAAAAGCTTAAAACATTTTTTTTTAAGTCTTGTGATATAAATAACCTTCTAAGATGTTAAATTTCAAGTATTTCAATGAAGGCCTTTAATGGGTTAAAGACTTGCTAGACTTTATTGAAAAGGAATGCACTGTGGTGAGATTTTGCCTACAGCTGGAGCCAAATTAATTGGCTCCAGCTGTAATCTGAGTATCTCATGCAAATCCCAACAAGCAAAACATACACAATCATCAGAATTGGAAAAAAAAGTTGAGATATATATGAATATTTATGGATGTAGCTGACTTGAACCCAATAGATATTCCTTTTTTACATCAATTTCTTCGTCAATGAATAATGACTGTATACTAAAAATAATTAGTTGTATCTTTTACAACGTCACACTAATAGTATATTGGTGAAATAAATCTTTAAAAGGCTAAAAAATTAATAAAAGCAGTACAAATCTAGGTAAATTACTAAAGATTTCAATGAGTATTCGTGTTACTTTCTGGAACGTGTTGGTTGTTTGGCCTCCTGGATTTGGATTTAAGGAAATACCACACAAGTTGGTGCAGAAGCGTTTATTTTTTTATTAATTTTTTTAACTGATGACACGTTTAAGCTAAGTAAGATATTTGGCATATTTTGTCTTCATTTTAATTAAATATATCAGTGTTATTATTATCAATATTCTGAAAATTTGCTAAGCTAACCCTAACCCTGAATGTCTTAACACAAAAAAAGAAAATAAGCAAATTATCTTGAAGGCCAAATCAAATAATGCCGCCTTTAGAAAATTTAATAATAATAAACTAAGAAGAGAGACACGTTTTCAAAATCTTTTGTTAAGTGATAAATGCATCTGCATTTTTTTTTGTCAGGCTAACTGAGAAACAACAGAAACAAACATTAGGGGGGAAATCCCCAAACATCCCCTTTGGCTAAGGCAATGTAACAGAAGTCTTCGAAACAAACAAATCTTTTTGACAGCTTCATGTAATATTTGTTTTAATTTGTGTTGCTGGTGCAGTTTTATTGGTTAGAAGTTTGGCATTTGTAAAGAAGTTGTATAATCAAATAAATATTAAAAGTTGTTCTACCTCAATTCATTTGGATGAAAACATGACAATCTCATTTTACTTTCAAGAGATATTTGATGCTCTGACCTGCAGAGGGAGACACTCGATGCTGTTTTAAAGCCAGTGCAAGCACACCACCTTCAGCTCTGCACACCACCAGGTTGCCTGCCGATCCAAGCTAAATAGATCAGTTTTAACGATTGACATGATGGCCAGCCTGACACTTGGTGGCTTTCCAGGCTTCTGCTACTCACAGCGGAGCTATTTTAAAACTCAGCTGTTGTGTCTCATCTAGAAGCTTGTTGAGTTAAATAAGTTTTTCAGATGTTTGACGGTTGTTACACTGAATTCAGACATCTCACTCTGATATCTGCCATCCGCTTGGAGTGTTAAATGGATGATAATGCGACACCCCATCATAGTCCAGTGTCAACAGAAAGGTGGATTTGTTTAAAAAACAACAACATTGCATTTGATCTTACTCGATTGTTGCAGGTGTACCTGAAGATATGCATATACTTTATAGGTTTGTCATCTGGGACACTATGAAAATAATGTATTCTTAAGGAAAATTAATACAATTACATTTGCAATGAAGAGTTTTGATAACCATTTTTAACAGCAGTCATTTGGGCATTATAGAAAGGTTATTTAATCATTTTACAATTTACAATCATCAAAATTAAGGAAAAAAAGGATGAAAGAAATTTGTCAAAATACATTTTAGAAGAGTGGCGCATGGACCAGGAAGAAGCCATTGAAGTTTTGGGAGAATATGGATAATGTTAAGGAGTTCTTTTCATCTGTAGAACCGTTAAGCCCCAGGAATCCCAGTGGCAAAAATCGGCTTTCACTGAGAGTCTTCCCCAACTGATTATCTACTGTTACAATAAAACTCTCAGGAGGAGGCTCAACTTGCATGGGTGGCGCATGTTTTACAATCAAAAGGTGTGTTATGCAGAGGACTGCAGAATTAGGATCTGGTATGTGATGTGGTCGATGTGCCAGCTGTCTAGTCCTGCTTTTCTTTTTCCAAAATTCTCCTCCTCTTCTTAGAAAGATAACTCTGTAATGTAATCCCTAGGGTGTGTTTAGGTCACTCCTACTTTTATCAACATTCCTTTTCTATGGGCTGGGGTGTGGTTGGCCAGATAATGCAATATTACATACACTCTCACCTGAATGGACTAGTGAAGACATGCTGTTATGGAAGAAATTCGAGCCAAGCAATAAGTGTAACCTAATACATTGACGTCAGTCTTCTGCAGCCCTCACAAAGAATCTCTTTGAGAAACTTCAAATACATTTGTTATTGTCACAAGCCATAATGAAATGTATTTGTTCCGGATTCAAAGCCCGGATAGTAATGGTAGCATGAATACAATGTAAATTTTATAGATGTATGGCTGCATATGTTGGAATATCCTTAATCAATGTTAGGCATAAGCGAGTACTGATACAGTGACGGTATCTGGCCGATACTGACCTTATTTCATGGTATTGTACTCATGACGGCAGCAGACACCAGTATGAGCAACCCTCTTGTGGCTGTTTTATGATCAGGAACTATAAATTAGAATAAGTTCATGCATTTTTAAAGAAAATGCTGAATAACTATATTTGATTATATAGTTATTTCTGTAAAATTATTTGTCATTGTTTTTTTATGTGGAAATGTAATGTATCTTAAGTTTTTATGTATGTTTTAAGCAGTTGTTTTTTAATGTTTGAATACCGGGTAATCCTGCTCCACCATATTCATCAGAGCTGCTTTTGCCTTACTGCCCAACCCGATCCCTAAGATCAGCTGACCAGTTGCTTCTGGCAGTCCCTAAAACAAGGCGGAAGCTTAGAGGTGACAGAACATTCGCGACTGCTGCACGCAAGCTGTGGAAATAGTTACCTTTAAGTGTTAGACAGGCCTCCTCGCTCCCGGTCGTTAATATCATGTTTAAAAGCACATTACTTTTCTCTGGCCTTTTACACACAGTAACTTATCTTGTATGGCTTTTACAAACAGCAACTGTTTCATTATTATTATTATTATTATTATTATTATTAGTAATATTAATATTAATATCAATATTAATAATAGGATTATGATATTAATATATTATATTAAATACATATATTAATATAATATTATTATTAATAATATTAATAATGGTGATATTTATTATTATTATTATTATTTAAATTTTTGTGTACCCGTGTCCTTTAAACTTATTTTCCCTATTATTATTATCTACAGCACTTTGGCCTCTCCTGTGGATCTCTTAAATGTGCTACACAAAGAAAGTTGATTGGTTGGTTGATTGATTGATTGATATCAAGCATTCTAGTGGTAGCGGTATTTATTTGGTATTAGTATCTATGACGACTGAACGAGTCATAGTAGCTTTCCATTCAAAAACAGCTTGCTTAAAAAGATCACCATCTGTCATGGGAGTCATACAGGGAGGTAAATTATGTTTTCTTTGAAAACCTAAACTCATTGAAATTAGGCTCCACCAATTCCATTTATATTAAATCAGGTGACCAATATTGCTCCAATGGTGAAAATGTCCAACTATAATAATATAAATAATAGATGCATGTAAGTCATAAAATAAATTGGTATGCGGTATAATTTGTGATGTAGTGAAAACCCATGTCGTCTTTCCCCAACTCTGACTGCTTGTATAAGAGCATGGTGTTCCATCTGGTTTTAATGGAGCAGGATGAGGGAGTCGAGTCGTAGGCATTTTGAGACCTTAATGATACGTCTTCCTTGTGGAGGAAAGAGCTCATGACGACAGTGTTCCACAGTTTGAGTATCGTTGTCTGCTGTGATTTGAGTCTCCTCAAAGAGTTTGGGACAGAATGAATAGCTCAAGTTTTTTACTGGATTCTTCACTGACGGAACCTTGGTACTGTTGGGGTATACAATATATAGTTTATTTTCATGCAGCTTCAATGGGTCCAATTTATTGCTGGTCCAAGCCCAGATAAATGGGAGGGCTGTGCCAGAAGAGGCATCCAGTTTAAAACCTGAGCCCTTCGAACATGACTTGCTGTGGCGACCCCTGATGTGAAAAGATCAAAGAAGAAATCCCACTGTCAAAGCCAACTTGGAGCTCTGTAGTCAATGTATTCTCACAGTAGGATATCCTCTCAAAATCAAAGGACTGTTTTGTTCCTATTCCTATGTCCAGCAAAGTGAGTATTGGTGTTCACCAGAAACATTTTAGACAAATAGTTTGCAGTAAACATGATACTTTGCCAGACTTTCACTAGTTGAGATTGAATAACCAGCACCACTGCTGATTTCAAACAATTGACAAGAGTCTTGCCTCAGTTAATTCAAGATGATGACCTATTATGACCATCCTCTGTGGGGAAACAAAAAACTAGTAGGGAAAACACATTTTTATTTACAACATCTGGGGTGCGTTCTGTTAGCAATGTGGCATAGCAATGTGTGATCAGGCTCACAATCATCATGTTTCATGATGATTCTATTAATTAAAACATGCTATAATCACATAAGGAATGTCAGACACAATGGTGTGTATATATATATATATATTAAATTATATTAAGTAAATCATGATTATGTTCCGTTCTGGCTCCAAACTGCCCACCCCTGCACCACTCCTTAATTCCTAAGCTTGCCCAGACATTCAATGGAACTGCACAGGTGTGTCTCTTGATCTTAAAAAACGTATCTCAAAATGAGCAAACACACTCACACCCATGCAGACTCACTTACCCATGCATCACCTTCATGTTCGTACAAGTTAGGTTTAATACTTTGCACCTTGGGAAATGGCTTTGGTTGCCTCAGAACATAAAGTCAGAAAAGGTGGGGAAATAGAATGCATCTTTATATATAGTAAACTCGCTGCAAAAAAAACATAATAATAAAATGGGATTAAACTGCAGGGTGCATGACCCTGTGTTTTACCGGAAGTAATAAATATACATGTTTGAATTAAATTACACAACACAGGAAATGTGTAATTAGTCTGAGTTGATAAGATGATTTGCTGATTACTTCATACAATAGTTGACGACAGCAAGTCAACCATCTTCTTTTAAGGGAAAAGGCCAGGCTAAACCAAATTGGATTGGGTGATAAAAATGACTGCTCTTTTAGAGAGACCAATTTGAAATTGTGCGGTTTGGCATTTGGAAATTTGCATATTGTAATTGTCAAAAGTTGAAAGTAATATGTTTGTTAAATGGCAGTGCATCTGTATGCTAATGTGTGATGTAACATTAGTTTGTGCTGGCTAGTTAATAGGTAATTAATTCCATTGGTGAACCTCATGTGAAGGTGGTTTGTTTCTGTTGATTAATTTAACCAATGAATGCAGTTGATGAGTCTGTACATGCTAGTTGTGTAGAGTTGATACGTTATGATCTTGTTTTTTAGTGCTTTGCTGCCATCTTGTAGCATCAACAAACTCCTTTTAAGGAGTCAATTATTAATGGATTTTTACTATCTGGGACACGGCTTGGTCCTTATCGCAGGGGTTATCTGTGTCTGTATATATATAATTATGCTGCATTATGCTTTGACTCAGCTCGAGGGTTTGTGTGATATTTTTTGCAAATAGGATGATTAAGTGATAGTACTCGCTTGTTACCACACTTCTCCCGCCTCCCTCCTCTTCTGGCTTAGGGTGTGTTTAGAGCCCTACCCACAATGTCCTCCACTAAATACACACATAGGAAGACAGGTCTGGACTTTATAGCCCACAGGCACCATTTACTATGAAAGAGACTGGGTGAGCGGAGAAAGGGAAAGGAAAAACACACAAGGAGGATAAGGAAAGTGCTCAACTGAACTCAGTCAGGGAGTGGGGAGGTTCAGAGGCAAGCGAGGAGAAATTGGTAGATTTTCCAAGTAGTGAGCGAACCAGGGCCACAGGACTGCTGCGACAAACCAAAGGACTGATTGAGCCAAGACCAAGATCATATTGGCAATCAGTCACCAATGATATTTTGAAATTAGGAATATTATTTGTGACAGACAATGGCCTCTTCACATCAGAGGTACAGGAATTTTTCATCTGACAGCATGGGCAGAGACAGGATGCCCTCAGATGAAATCTATTGCCAGGGGATGTTGAAGGCTATGGACACCAGGAAAGGTACCAGTATGAGGAGTTGTAATGCCTTTCAAACTTGGTGCTGTACTACTATAGTGAAATAACTTTAGATGTATTTGTAACTATTCATTTAATACCCTTTACCTTACTTTGTATTGGTCAGTCATGCATTGTTGTGCAACATCCATCCATTTTTCTTTGTAGCTCATTTGGCTGAGAACCAGTTGACTTTTCATCCTCAAAACAAAAACTAATTAGTTGGCTATATATATGGACACTATGATTCATAGAACATTTAGTTTAATAAGATTTTGAAGCATGTTATTATTCAAGAGTATTACATACCTCATGACATACAGTGGTGAAATACTGTAGATTTGACAGACATTGCTACTGTTAACTTTTTCTTGTGTCACACTCAAGACTGACAGCAGCCTTGAAATATTGTTGCCTGCTAGACTGTTTTGGGTCTGGAAACTTGTTTGTGTCTGGTGACACTGGGGTCCGTCTCTATCAACAAGCATTTGCCTGCATTTTTGTAGTCAAATGTCAGCTTGCAACAGTGGAATCCGGGTGAGATAATACAGTAGAGGTTGAATGCTTTGACTGCGTGTGCCAAAGAGGAACTCATGTCGAAAACAGTTTTTTAGGAAAGTGTTATTTGTGGCACAAGTCTAATTGACAGACAGAAAGAGATCACTGTGGTTCAATTAAGTGCATGCCCAAAACTTTCTTTGTCCAAGTTCAATAGAATTCAATAATGTATTAGTAAAATTATTGTAAGAAAGCTAATTTGGGCATCTACTGTGGAAGGATTGTATTGCTGCCCTTTGCTTAACCATTACTGGGTGTGCCACTTTGCTGTGGACACACCACTTTTGTTTTACTGATAAGATAAATTATTTTATAGCGATGGCCATAGGTGACTGTGATACAATATGGGAGTTGCCGTGTGAGTCAATACTTGTGGGTAGAAGAGTCACAAGTTGCACGTAGGGGTATCATAAATTCCTCAGTCCTTTTCCAATATGACGTTTATACTCAACTCTGACATAGTAAGCAACATTCTTTGTAGCCTTAAGAGTTGGCAGCAGACACAATAATAAATCCTGGTAAAACACACCTTGTGGTTTTTACCAGTTCTCTCAAAGAGACACAACAGGAAGTGTGTAAATGCAGGTAGTGTACCGTAGTTGCGTTCATGGGTGTGTTCCCTTTCTGGGTCTTGCCGTGTCTTGTTGGATAATTGCTTTCTTCACTTGGTACTGTGTGCCATGTCATGTCATATAGAGACTGTATATTAACACTTGAATCAAGCATAGACAAATTGAGACATTTCCTTGTAGATACAAACTTTTTGAGGCAATGGGACAAATCTCATGTTAATACATTGATGCAGTTTGACTCAGATGCATTCATACATTGTTTGGAGTTTTGTTTTCCACCCATTGACAAATAATGTTTGTCCGGAAAAGAAACACACCACACCTTTTTATTTGCTTTATTCATGTAAACAAATGCATTACCTTTACTTTCGCTCCAATTGCATTATATTCAGCTGTATGTTTTCAATCATTCTACAGTATGACATTTTCAACCTATCTCTTTACATTAATGCACTGGTTATGACATATTCTGATGTTTGAATGTGGTTTCTGTATTTTGCAGATGAACGAGATCGAGTACAGAAAAAGACCTTCACAAAATGGGTGAACAAGCACTTGATTAAGGTAATGGCCATTCTTCAAAATAGAAAACATGCACTTGTCCTCAAAATCCACTTTCACTGATTCTTGTAAATGTAGGTGTGCAAGTCATTGCACTGACTTTGGCCCGTGTTAACTGAGTGTTGAAACCTCGATGTGGTGAAGTTAATTAATTTTCCCGTAAGCATTAAGTGTGAACTGCAGTCACAGCAAATAGCTGGGTATGTTTAATTCTTGTTGGCAAGTATGAATGATCACATTAATCTATAGGATGGGGGGGCACCCAAGTACATGGTCAAAACATATATACAGCTACTAATAACTAATAACAAAATCTTGCTCAGAGCTTTGTTTTCAAAAAGTGTATCAAAAAGTTGTATAAAAGCACAGTTACAAATGAGGTTTTAGAATTATGAAATATAACTAACCATTATTATGACGCGAATGTAAAAACGTGGCCCAGTTCTGATAAAACTACAGTATAGCAGTATTCTGTTGATGTATTTGGGATCACCATTTGTAGATGCCCATAGCTACCATCCCTTGTTTCGTCAAAATACATTCATTGTTTTATTCTCATATTGTCCAGTTAGTATGATTGATTATCATATATTACATATACAGCCATGTTGGCTTTCCCCAACAGCTGGTCAGTCACCGGATGATAATCTGTTTCAACCATTTGTCCGCAGTCACCTTCCCCTCTTTTGATTCTTAAACTGAAGCCTGAAAGCCACCTGATGAATGCTTGATTCATGAGGGCAAACAGTACACAAGGGCACTCTGAAATTTCTCTTGAGTGAAATATTTGCCTCAATAACGCAAGCCCCGCCTTCGTAGTTGTGTAATTCTCCATCTTTGTGTCACTTGTCTTTCTAAACACTACAATGGGCAGTAATATGTGTGTAGACGCGTAGCCTTGTGGAATTAAGTACTTGTTTGTTACGTGGACATTTTCTTCACTGAGTCCGTTCATCTTCCTAGGTTATGGAACTAGGTGGGTGGTGTTGGGTGGTGGGGCGGTACAGTGTTTTCCTCTTCATGTGAGTGCAGCACTAACGTATCATACCACCACATGTACTTACTCGCGCGTTTGTTTCTCTTCCTGTACGCGTTCACTGTGAACTTTGGAGTGTGACTCATAGACATCTGGATTATCTTAGTTACCTCTGAGAAGTGAAATGATGCAGTTCAGCTCAATCCTCATGGTTGTAGAGGCCAACAGAAGCACATGTGCTGTGCAAGGTTTAGGTGGGTACTTGCATTCCGGCTCATCTTAAACTGAAAAAGACACAGGCAAGCAGATTTCCTCTGAACTCGCAAGTGTAAACATCATTGTTAATTCATTTATAACACATTATTATTATTATTATTATTATTGTTACATATTTTTTCATTATTATTGATGTTATTATTATTATTATTATTATTATTATTTTATCAAGAATTCTTCTAGCAACTAGTTTAGCCATCCTTAATTGGATTTGAGACGAAGTTGTTGGTACTGCATCTGAGGACAAGGAATTGTCAATTGTCATTCATTCTACATTCACCTATACTTTGTATGTCCATTTCATTAATTCGGTAAAATAGGACAATGTTGTTGAAGACACCTTAATTAAACAACATCAGTACAACAGTAATGTGTTACAAAGTCCTACATTTGTAAATACTGTACATTATATTTATTGAAATGAATTTATTTTATTGTCACATTCACAAAATTTGAGCTCTGCAATTGACCCATAAGAGCAAATACACACTGTTATCGGCACCCACTGGGGCAGGGAGCAGTTCAAGGTACCGTTGCCTTGCACAAGGACACCACACCCGTGTGTCCGGGGATGGTTTGGAAATGATCTCAATCGCTTGGCCACAGCTGCCTGTTATTAACTTTTTTTTCCTTCTTTTTGAGAGAGCTCAGTATTGTTCATTCGGTAATCTTACTTATTCAACATATCATCATTGCTCTCGCCCTTTTGTGTTTTGTTTTGTGTGCATGTGTGCGTGGGCATACGTGCGTGCGTGTGAGTGTGTGCATATGTGTGTGTGTGTGCATATGTGTGTGCGTGTGTGAGTTTGTGCTCATTAATTCACCTGGAACCTGCTAAAAATTCCATACCCTTCACCTAAACCGAATACTTCAGAATCCCGATAGTCGTGAAGTTGTCAGGAGACCCGAGAAGTGATCAAAGAAAACAGAGAAAAATGAAATCCAGCGCCGACCAGACACCACTTACTACACACAGGGTTACAAACCAGAATCTTTCACCAACCCCAGAAGCATATCAATTCCAACAAATTAGAGAGACCTCAAGAGACCAAAGGAAAGACTAAAAAAAGGAAGGAAGGATAGATGAAGCAGAGTGAGATCCACAGATATCAGCCTTCACCGATTCAGCTACCAGAAGAAGAAGCAGATTGTGTCTGAATTTCGGTAGATGCTGGCGTGGTGGATCTGGCATGCATGAAAAACCTCCACCAAAGAGGAGAGCCGTCGACCCCGGCCAGGACAGGGCAAGCACAACCCCCCAGGGCCACCCAGGCTTCGGCAGCGCCAGGACACAACCGACCGGCTGGAGAGGAAACCCAGGAGCCGGAGTGCCCCCCCTCCCCAACACGGCCCGCACCCCCAGCCCAACGCCGTAGAACGGGGCACGGCAGGCCCACCAGGCACCCCACCGGCCCGCAGCCCCCGCTCCCCCCACGACCCACACCCGCCACCCATCGCCGCCCCCAGACACACCCCCCACCCAGCCACCCGTACCATACCATGCCATTTTGTACATCTGAGAAGATATACAGTAATTTATTTTCTAACTGGGATTGCAAATACATATACTTCTTATTAGAAACATTAAATGTGGCTGAATGTGTATTTTTTTATACAAGTACTATGAAATATGTCAATATGCCTTCTTCATTTGAGTCATAAGGAGAAAAAATGCAATGAAAATGTTTCAATGAACATAAAACCCAAAAAGTACCCATTTTGTCAAGAGACCGTTAGCCACATGGTATGGACTTAATTTATTGAACCATGGGAAAAATACATTTAATACATTAAAACGCCACCATAGAGAAGAATGACTCCACATATGGACGGGAAGTGTTAACAGTATGGAATGTTGTGCTAAGGTTAAACTGACAAAGTGATTGATAGTGATAGTTTGATGGCGGGCCAGACGGGGCACACACTGTAGTTTAGGTGTGGTAAGGAGGGGCTGTAAAGGGACACAGAGCAGATTTTTCCTTGCTCAGTCAATGGGTTGCGTAAGGTAATGTTTACTTAATGTCAAATGCAGGGCATATTAAGTACTTGATGACAGAGTCGTCAGTGACAAGTTTGAGGGCCTGTCAGTCGTCTTTTGTGAATGATTTTCACCCTGAGGGAAAAACCGTTATATTTGCCTTTTAAGGGTAATTTGTCATACAACGCATTACAGCTGATCAAGTTGAATCCACATACTCTATTCAGTGCTATTTTATTAAAAGGTGCTGATAAGTAGGTAAAGTGAAGCAGTAACAGCATTAAACAGTGCAAGACAATAACGATTTAGAAAGCATATATCCCCCTTAAAAAGGAACATAATGCATTTACAACTTTATGAATTAATTGCAAGTCAATAAACTGAAAAACGCATTCTAAGGCCTAAGATATTTTTTGCATGATACTGTACAGCAAATAAGTATTGTATTATCCAAGCAGTTAAAGTGTGTTAACAGTGAACCCTGGTGGCCACTTTGTGGCTTCATCTGCATGTAAGTCTGTGGTTTCGATTCCTGCCAAAATGAATCATCCGCTGTTCTAACTTGTAAGGGCAATTTTGTTTCATTCCATTTAGGGGCTGAGGTTTCTTTTGCTACAAGACCAAACAATATCATCCTTTAGTAATGTTTAGTCTTTGGTGTTGCTGAAATTTGACTACGCTCATCAAAATGTCTCTCGCCTTCACATACCACCAAACCATCTATTCCAAACCATCATACTATATATCATATTGTACATTGCACTTGATTTGTTTTTCCTGTTTTCAATTCTTTAGTATGTTACTCATTGGTTTTAATCTCTCTATTTAGCCCTGGAGAGCAGAGGTAGGTACCAGCATGTTGTAGTTTAGTTCTTCTAAACATGTGTGGACTGGAAGGATGGCTGATTCAATACTTGCATTGTGACTGCCCCCACATTTACCGCGTGTGCTCTATTTTCACATCAAATTGTGTTTTCACATCGCTCACCTTCCGACTTGTCTGAACACCGTTGAACACTGCACCTCCATCACTTACTCATTATGAGCACCGTTTTTCAACTCATTGCCATCTTTAAATCCTCATTTATGTGGTTGAGTTGATTTTGGTTTCGTAATCATAAATTCCTCACTTTTTATTCTGCATTTTTAAGAAGGCTCAGACTTGAGTTGCTTACGGCACTACATTCTTGACTTATGTATAATTGTATTGGCAGAAAAGACAGCGCTGTAGGGGAATTCTTATCCAACAAACTCAATACTGAACTAGATGCTATTTCCAATTAGTTTGAATTATTAGCTAATAAAACTGCTGTACAATCCTGAATATATAATAATGTACTGTAACTGTTGTCACACCATAGCTCAAATAGTTTGTTGTGTTCTTCTGGTAGGCTCAGCGCCATGTATCAGATCTGTATGAGGACCTTCGAGATGGACATAACCTGATCTCTTTGCTGGAGGTCCTCTCTGGAGAAAAACTGGTCAGTATTTTTGTATGTCTAAAATGTTTACTTGAAGCAATAAATGCTCATTTTGTTAGTCAGTTAGTTTGATCTTACTCCTGATATTTTCTGTCATCTATGTAGTAGGCATGGGCTGATATTTTACGGTTTTAAAGTTATAACTCAAAAGTTAACAATAATAAAAATATTTGTTTTCCCTATTGAACACAATCTATTTTATTTTTAGACAAAATATATAATATTTGGTACAGAATTTTTTTTGTACCTATTTAGGTTTAAATACATGTTAACATTTATGGAGTGCACTACTTGGCTACAACTATTACAGAGTCAGCGCTGATTTTTAGTGCCAACTAAAGAACAACGTGACTTCTGCTATGGAACAACTCATCTGGGCAAAATGTTTCTGTTTAATGCAGAACTGCAATTGAACCCGAAGATTGTTAATTTCTCTCAGCTAACATGAACCTAAAATTGTGTTTAAAAACATTTAATTTATTTGTGAGTTAAAACATTTCTCCTAATTCAAGGAAATATGGTCAACTGCTCCACCTTGCTAATATTAGGCTTTATTATTTTGTAAGAAGTAAACATGATCTCAAACTTGAACTTTGGCCTTTGTTTATGATCGCCTGTTGCATCCAGAGCTCAGCTCCTGTTCTCCCTCCTCTCCTTCACCTCCCCTTTGCCTCCCTTTAACCTTTCTCTGTGTCAACTGATCATTGCCATCTGGCTCTCTTTGCATTGCTCCTCTGGAGCTAGCTGAGGGAGAAAATCGTTCTCAAGAGAGTTCAATTGGTGAGTGGGTTTCTAAACTGGCTTATCGTATCCCTCACCAGATTCATCATTTACTTGTGCTTTCCCAGAGATTTGGTTATAGGCTTGATCTCCAAATCAACTTTTCATATTTTGTTGTACTTTTTCCATCAATATGTTTGCTTTGTCTATTTAGCTGTTTCTTTGTTGTATTTTATTTGGGCCTTTTTTTAATATATATATAATTTTTTTTATAAGAGTTGTATATTAGCAAAATATACAATACTGTGCCAACATTTTAGGTTACCATGAAGTTATTTTTGTTTGTTTTAGCAATGTGATTGAATGTACAATATTTCTCCACATTAGAAGACAATTACAAAATATGAAAACTAGAAATAAAGTGACAAATATTTAGTATTGCCTCTTCATCCACAAGGAAGAGCAACATCATACCTCTCTACAACCTTCACAGAATGGCACCTTAATAAGTTTAATTAATTATATCTGTAACATTCCAACAAGTTACTGTTATATTATGTGAAAAGGTTATTAATTAATTTTCTCCCAAAAACGTATACAGTCATTTCTGGACTATAATCCGCTACTATTTTCACTTGCATTCGACCCTGCGGCTAATACAAAGGTGCGGCTTATTCATCAGATCACAAGGAGGCGCACTATAAAGAAAGCGCAAGAGCGTCAAGCAGAGCAAAACAAACCAAGTGAGCCCAAATACAGTGTTTGCTGCCTCATTATGAAAAAGAAAGTAGCAGGAACCCGGTGCTTATATGTGTAACAAACTTGAGTATTCCCCAAATTATTATAGTCAAGTGTGCCTTATAGTCCAGAAACTGTAAATACGTAGTTTTAAAATATTGCCATGGCCCCAAAAACGTATTTTAATGTTTTTTATGCTAGAGCATACAGAAGGCTTTGATGCAGCCTCTGAAATGAAGAGAACGCTTGAAGCAATGGTAGTTATTACAAAAACGGCCAGCAGGTGGCAGCAGAGTATAAGAGATCAACCATGGCCATGTTGCAAAAAGCTCTTTTCCCCACTGTTTTAAACAGATTTTTGAATAATGATGAAACAGAAACAGATAGAAAAAAAAATAATTAATGATGAAAGAAGAGACTCCAATCTTTCTTCTGGTAGGTTCTATGTTTTTATAGCAATAGAACACATTATTCTGTGGACTTTGCAAAATCAGTCAAAATCCAGTAAAACAGCTGGGAGCGAAGGGGGTTGCTTCTGTGAAAATAGCTGGGAGGGAATTAGTTAAAACAACCAAACATTGGCACAACTGCAAGCATGAGAATTTTGGTTCAGCATTTTTTATTATTATTGTATTTTCAAGTGACATCCACCCTTTCTTTTAGTCTCCCCTTGAATTCAGTCAGGATTCTTACAATATGTTATATTCTTTGCTCTTTTCAGCCCAGAGAGAAAGGCCGCATGAGATTCCACAAACTGCAGAATGTACAAATAGCACTGGACTTCCTCAAGCACCGACAGGTAAAATATCTGATTGAATCAAAGTAAGAATCAATTTGCCCCATGACTATATTTCCTGATCAAATTGCTCTCTGTTTCCTTTTTTGTTTCTAGGTCAAGCTTGTTAACATCAGAAACGATGACATTGCAGACGGGAACCCTAAGCTGACCCTTGGCTTAATATGGACCATCATCCTACACTTTCAGGTCTCCTCAGCTGTCAGTGTTGTGTTTCATTATTTTCTCGCTCCATCCCTCCATCTCTGGGATCTGCACCTCTCATCTGGCTCTTCCCAAATCTTTGGAACCAATCAAACTGGATTGCACCCCGACAAACTGCTCTCAGAGAGTATACTCTATCTCCATATTCAATTCTTACCACAATCCAAGAAATCACCATGACATACTAACGCAGCGTGAGAGGGTGTGTGAGTATGAGTCACTGTGCCTGACTCTCAAGGGTAGGGTGTGATAAGACCACATCCCATATATACAGGCCTCTTCCTGCATTTAATACTAAAAGCAGAAGCAGAAATGCCTAAAGGTTCTGGAATAAAATCCCCAGCAGCTATGGTAGAGTGTTACGGAAAAGCATAATTTTTTTCATTATCATTCATTTATGGCAGCTGTGGCATAACTGTTATATTGGATGTGGGTCTCATAAGTTGGCACTCTACATTCTCAAGATTAAATTATTTAAATGATGAGCTTTTTTAGACCAACCAAATCCATTCTGTAGCACAAAGAACTTCAACCCACTTAAAGAATGAATCATATACTGCTGCTGTTAATAGTTAAATTACAACTAAATCATGTTTTACCCTGGGTTTCTTATATTGATTCTGTTCAAACTTTGGGTTTCCACTTATGATAATTTTTTTTCAACATTACCTCAAATTGTTTCTATCGTGTATTTTTTCAGTGTGTAACTACACGATTGTTTTGAACTGTTGTAGATCTCAGATATTCAGGTCAATGGCCAGTCTGAAGATATGACAGCCAAGGAGAAGCTCCTTCTCTGGTCTCAGAGGATGACGGATGGATACCAAGGCCTCCGATGTGATAACTTCAGCACCAGCTGGAGGGATGGGAAACTCTTCAATGCTGTCATACATAAACACTAGTAAGTCTACTCACAGATTTGACATCAGTACTTTAAGGTTAAAGCTTATCATGACACTTCATTATCCACTCATTTTATTTGTAAAAAAAAAAATAATACTGGAGCAGGTTTGGCATTTGGACACAAGTTCAATTTTAATATTGTTTTCATAAATATGCTCGGTATTGTGGCCTGGGTATACATAGGGATATTCAATTCCACTTTTTTCAGACTGATACCAGTATGAGTACTCACCTCTTGAGTTGTCACCAAAACCAAGTAACAATACCATTAGTACTTTTGATACTTAAAAATCCCCCCCCAAAAAATCTTCTAATTTCTAGTTCATGAACGTAAAACAGCCGTCCTAAGTACCAGTATCGGTAGTTATCCCTAGTGTTTTGTATTGACCAATCGAAAGCTAATGAATGTCATGAATCGAAATACTATAAAAGATGGGTGTGATTCATTTGGAAGTCTCCATTTCTGGATTATTCCTATTATTGAGTTTGTGTCGTCAGTGTCATTTTTCATTGAATGCACTACAAACGTGATTAACTAATTTGTTCCCAAAAACGTATATTTATGTTGTATTTTAAATATTACCATGTTCCCAAGAACATAATTATAATTTTTTTAATATATTTTTTAATGCTAGAGCATACAGAAGTATGCAGCAGAGTATAAGAAAACAACTAGTGCCATGTTGAAACAAGCTGTTTCCCCCACAGTTTTTAACAGATTCGTGAATAATAATGAAACTTAGCTACAGTTTATTCTAATGCTAATTGCTGTAAAACGGAAAAAGATAGAAATATACTTTGTTTTCCTAATGAAAGAAGAGACTCTAATCTTTATTTTGGTAGGTTCCATGTTTTTTATAGCAATGGAACACAATATTCTGTGGGACTTGCAAAATCAGTCAAAATTCAGTAAAACAGCCGAGAGTGAAGGGGGTTGCTTCAGTGAAAATGTCTTGGAGTGAATGAGTTTAAAAACAATAATAAAGATATGTATGCCAAATGCACACATACACACATTATGACCCATACATTTTCAATAGTTAACTCCCCTGTGTTCCCCAAGTCCCAGGCTAATTGACATGGGCAAGGTGTATCACCAGACCAACCTGCAGAACCTAGAACAGGCCTTCCACGTGGCTGAAAAAGACCTGGGTGTGACACGTCTTCTGGACCCTGAAGGTACATATGACATAAATATTTTCTGAATGTCTAAAATCATGCAAAGTTCTGGGTTATTTTCTTAAGTACAGTCATTTCTGGACTTAAAGGTGCACCTGACTATAAGCCGCGCTAGCTAAATTTGGTGAATACTCGAGTTTTTTACAGATATAAGCCTCACCTGACTGTAAGCTGCAGGTGTTTTAATGTTACTGCACCGGGTTCCCGCTACTTTATTTTCCAAAACGAGGCCACACATTTTCACGCTCTCGTTCTGTCCCTTCTACTCTATTTGGGCTCACTTGGTTTGGTTTGCTCTGCCTGACGCTCTTGCTCTTCCTTTGTAGTGCGCCCCCTTGTGATCTGATGGATAAGCCGCACCTTCGTATTAACCGCAAGGTCGAATGCAATTGAAAAAAGTAGCGGCTTGTAGTCCAGAAATTACTGTAGTGCAAATTTGTCGCCGCAGAGTATATTAGAAAAGATACACAATGTTAAACACTCTCTATTACATCAAATGGGAAAACACAACCTTCACAGCAGAATACCCCATTTTTGCCACAGTCAACTCCACAAGCATGGAGTACTAATTACAAAGCATTATTTTATATCATATATACATATATATTATATCATGAAGTCCTACTTAATGCCTTTCCTCTGCAAACATTTGCTTTCCTGGCAAATTGTGTTATTGCACCAAATGTATATTACAAAGTCTCTTATAATGCAATATTTTGCCTTGTTCTTTCAGATGTTGATGTTCCCCACCCCGATGAGAAATCCATCATCACTTATGTGTCCTCTTTGTATGATGTCATGCCTCGGGCTGCTGCACAAGACAGCATGAGAGCTAATGTGAGTGAATCATGGCCCTATAATGTCTTAACAGTATTATGCTCGACATGTTAGTCGCAGTCAGAAATCATGACGTTTCACCTATGACTGAACTCTTGTTTACTCGGCTTTTCCGTTGCTTTGCATGGGTCTATTTTAAGCAGATTCAATTAGTACCAAATAGACCTGTACACTTGTTTTAAAAGAGAAATGTAGGTCTTGTGAAATCCAGAATTGGAAGATGTTAACTCAGAAACTGGATTTTAAAATGTATCATTTGGTAAATTAAGGTCAATTATTTGTTTTTTAAACAATGACCACGATTGACAGGAAGAAAGGTGTAATGCTAATTGATGATTCATGTATTTTAAAGCACAGAACAAATCATACAACTGTATAATGTATACAGTAAGAACCTATCCACATCTTTCTTTTTCCCATTATTGTCCCGCTCTACGTCTTCCCACTTCCCACAATCCCTTTTCCCATCATTGACCCCTCTTACCAATTTCTCCCTCTGCACAATACCTGGATTGTTGGTGGTGCCTAATTAAGTTTACTGTGGCGTGTGAGTGATGAAAAACGGCGAATCGGGAGAAGAAAAGCTCCCCTGTTGTCGTCTCCTGTTGTTGAACTGAACTGTTGTTGCTATCGGTTTTGCTGTGTTGGCTTCAGGAGTTGGAGCTGCGCTGGCGGGAGTACTATGAGATGGTAACTCTTCTGCTCCAGTGGCTCCGCCACCATGTCATGGTCTTTGAGGAGAGGAGGTTCCCAGCTAGTTATGAGGAGGTTGAGGTGAGAGCATATGCAAATGACACACTGATGTTTTTGTCTTTGCTGTTGTAGTTTTGTAAACATACAAATGGTTTGTTTCCATAATGTTTTTTATTTTTTCCTCTAGCTTCTTTGGCGCCAGTTCATGAAGTTCAAGGAGACAGAGATGCCACCGAAAGAATCTGATAAGAACCGCTCCAAACACATCTACCAAACCTTTGAGGCAAGTCACCCTCCAACCTTATTAGTTATTAATTCTTTGTATTTGCTCCCAACCTGTTGTACGGAACAATAACTAATGTTCTGTACTTGCTCACAGAGTGCAGTGCATGCTGGACAGGTGAAAGTCCCTCCCGGCTACCATCCTATTGATGTGGAGAAAGAATGGGGTCGACTTCATGTTTCCATGTTGGAGAGAGAACGACTGCTGAGGACGGAGTTTGAGAGGTCAGCAGACCGATATTTGATGAAGTTTTATTTTGATTGAAACAAATTTACTGCACTGGACCTCTCAATAGGGCTGGGGGGTATGGACAAAATCTCAGATCTCGATATCTATGCCAGATATCTCAATACCGATACGATAATGATATTACTATGGGTTCAGTGAAAACTAATATTTGTATTTATTTATTCATTTATTTAGAAAAAGCAAAAATATCAATTGAAAAGGATGTGGAAAGTGCAGTTTTTATTCTGACTTCCTGACAGTCATCAACATTAACAAAGTCAACATTAAATACAAATAAAAAATCAATTGGCATTATGCTGCAACTCTGCTTTTCGTGATAAATAAAAAATGTTTGCTACTACGTAATAGTTTGCTGTGCGTCTGCAATGTGAACTGTGTGACCATGTGTCAAATTCTGAGGCTTACTATTAGGAGTGTGACGACATATCGATATCGCGATAAATCGTCATACTTTGTCTCCCGATAGATTATCGATACGCCTACGCAAGTATCGCGCTATTTGTAGTTAATATACAGCCACTATAACGGCGCCATTGTTCATTACTTATTGAGCAATTACTTGGCAGGCCCCTAGGGGGAGCGCCTCATAAGAGTGGCGGGGAAATGTATGGAAGTCTTCAGGCAAAGAAGACTCATGAGCTTACATTTACTTGTGTATGACATTTATTATCTGTCCAGCAACTGACTCAGTTTTGCATACGTAACATTTTAAAACATATTTTATGGTTCGACTTTTTGAAGCACACAATTTCTGAGGAATATTGATATTGATTTAATTGGATTTAATATTTAAGAAATTTTATTTTTTTACTTTTGCAATGTTACACAAAAAAATAGTCACAGTTTATAAAATGAAACAATTCACTATGTAACTGACTGACATTGCATGACAATAGTGTTTAAGAAAGACACAAATTTGTTCACAGAAAGTGGTCTCTGTTAAGAAGACATTTGTATTTGTTTAAAAAAAATACACTAAAGTACTCACTGTGAAGAAGACATCAGTTTTAATATTTTGTTTCAGTGATGGTACAAAAAGAAATTATTTTTTCATTGAGAAAACATTAATTTATGTCTTGAGTAGTTTTATCGTAGATTATCGTGGATTTATTACCTGACAGACAATATATCTATAATCGCGGCATCGTCATATCGTGAGATAATCATTATCGTGAGCCTTGTGTCGCGTATCGTATCGTATCGTATCATGAGGTACCCAGAGGTTCCCACCCCTACTTCCCATACAATGTGTTCAAAAGCTGTGAATCTATAAAAAGATAAGAGTGGCAGTCAAGGAACAAACAGGACGTTGTTGACAAAAATTACATTGAAAAACGCTCATTCACTTGAATGGACCGGCGAGTTGTGTGATGAGTGCGCGAAAATTGGGGCTTGACTTCCACTTTAATGAACCAATTGATTTATGTCGTTTTTGCCTACTGCTAACTAACAAATCAACCAATACCTCTTAGCTCCATTAAAATAATAACTTGCCCAAGGACTAGACCGTATCAATATTTACCATAGTACTGTACGTTGCTATAGAGGAAGTTTTTGCACTTTTCTTCCTAAATTAACTCATTTACTAAAGCTTGTGCCATTGTAGATTTTTTTTGTATGTATGAGAAATGGGATGTTTTATATCACGAGATTGTCCAGTCATCTCGTCAGTCTAATAGTCTTATTTATGATTCTGAGAAGCGGAAAGTCAGGAATTGTAGACATCGTTGTCAGTCACACTCTTCTGCCACACTGCTGAGTATTTTGTTAGTTTTTTCTGAGATGTAAATCAGAATACTTACGATTATGGCATTTGTAAATGAACCTTATAAACTGGAGTACTTGCTGCAGCACAAATTCCTGTAAGTATTGTGATTGAGTTGTGAGATTTGTTGTATTTAAAACTATAAATTGCAATACAGCATGGAGAAGTTGCTAAATATGTTTTTTTTCCAGACTTGAGAGGCTTCAGAGGATTTTCAGCAAAGTTCAGATGGAATCAGGAAGATATGATGAGCACCTAAACCACCTTGAGACCTTGCTCCTAACGGTGAGTGCCAAGACTATACAGATGCTGTGAATTTTAAACTGTCAGTCTCATTGACATAACATGTCTGAAAGAAATATGCAGTAGAGTAATTGACAATGACAATATAATTGTGCTGTTCTATCAGGACATCCGCCTCCTCAACGCGGGGAAACCAGCTCAGCACACAGCAGAAATTGAGCGCGAGCTGGACAGGGCTGACAATGTTGTTCGTCTGTTCTTCAATGACGTACAGACGCTCAAGGATGGGCGCCACCCTCAGGCTGAGCAACTGCACTGCAGGTGGGTGCCACATAATCTCCACTCACTGCATTTAATAGGAAGCAACACTATATAGCCGTCGGGTAAAATATATCATCCTCTTTCCATACAGGGTCAACAGCCTTCACGAGCGCCTAGTAAACTTACGCGGCGATTACAACCTTCGCCTGAAGTCTTCTTCCCATATTACCTTGACTCATACAACCCAGAAGACTACCATGAAGGCACGTCCAGAGTTGGATGACGTGACCTTGCGCTATGCCCAAGATCTTCTTGCCTGGGTGGAGGAGAATCAACGCCGTATCGACGGAGCTGAGTGGGGTTCAGATCTGCCTTCTGTGGAGTCACAGCTGGGCAGCCACAGAGGCCTGCACCAGACCGTGGAAGACTTCAGGTCCAAGATTGAACGTGCAAAGGCTGACGAGGTAGTCATTTTCATCTATGTTCCTATTTTCCTTATTGTGATGAACCTTCATTAAATATTTTGCGTATCTGTTGTTCATCCCTGCTTGTTTTCAGAACCAGATATCCCCTGCCAGCAAAGGCACATACAGAGAGTATCTGGGTAAACTGGATCTTCAGTATGGCAAACTCCTGGTAAATATGCAAAAAAAAAAAAATGCATGTACCTAACAGTGATATTTAATAATACTATGTACATACCATTAATTAATTACCTGCATTACAATATGAATTACTTACAGTTAATTAAGTGATAAATTATTAATAAATAAATGTAAAATAATATAAATATGATATAATAAAATTAAAATAAATAATAAAATGTATACAAATAAAATAATGAAATTTAATAAAAATGTTAAAATAATAATTGATTGATTGATTGATTAATTAATTAATTACCACAATACCATGTACACCGTACATTAGTAACCTTTAGCAATTCAATTAATTTGGTTCAATTAAATGGTTAATATATGCAGATCTAAGTTCATCTTTTCCATATTCTCTCTCCCCTCAGAACTCCTCAAAGTCCCGCCTACGAAACTTGGATTCACTGCATGCATTTGTCAGTGCAGCGACCAAGGAGCTAATGTGGTTAAATGACAAAGAGGAGGAGGAGGTCAACTTTGACTGGAGTGACCGAAACACCAACATGGCAGCAAAGAAAGACAACTACTCGGTGTGTTTCTAAAGTAGACCTACTCTAATGTTCTTTCATTCATCACTTGACATTTCTTTTAGATAAATGTTTATATCATATTATGCATGTTAATGTTTTCATTGTTTTCTTTTATGTTTTTCCTTCAGGCTCTTATGCGTGAGTTGGAGCACAGGGAGAAGAAAGTCAACGATATCCAGATGACAGGAGATAAGTTTGTCAAGGATGGCCACCCTGGCAAGAAGACAGTGGAGGTGATTGCAACAAGATGTTTGATTAGAGAGAGGGGCACTGGCAAAAATGCACTTTTGATGTGGACTAACTTGCTGTCATCTTATCTGCTTGCTCTCTACCAGGCCTTCACAGGTGCCCTGCAGACTCAGTGGAGCTGGATCCTGCAACTGTGTTGCTGTATTGAGGCTCATCTGAAAGAGAACACATCTTACTATCAGGTATCAATGATCGTACAATGACTTAAAATGGCCATTTCAGTTCAGTCAGAACCAAAATGGCGAACGCCTATACTAATATTTACATCACATCTTATCATTGTAAGGACTTTGCATAGTGAATGAAATCAGATAAGTCGTGATTTGGTTGTGCCACAATCTTCTTGGATGTATTGTCTGAAATAATTGCTGAAATATTGCCAGTCCTGCTTAATATGCCTTAACCATTCAGATATACAACGTTTGGGGATGCAAACTATCATTTTTTTTGGGAAGCCACTATACTTCACTTTATCTTACAATATGATAACAAAATGTCCAAGGGAAGTCGGTTGCTTTCTGTTTGTTAGCAACATTATGATGTCAACAGAGCAATAAGATATGAATGTCCAGCCAAGCCATGGCATCACTGTCAGATAATAATTTCTTATATTAAGTATTTTAATGTCATCCATTTGAAAAAAGAGAAGCTGTTAAGTGCCAACCAATTCAGAGCATTCTGACTAGTATTTCAAGACTCACAGAATATTGTGGTTTATGATGATGTAAACACTCAAACTACCAAAGAAAAGATTAGACTCTCTTCTTTCATTAAAACAAATATTTATTATTCCATTATTTAGTAATCAGCAGTACAACATGGGTTGGTTTCACCTAAATCACAAATTTTGGCCAAAAAAACACAAGCATTTTGTGAAATATATATTTTATAGCAACAATAGTGTTTATGTTAATAATGTTTGCTAGTATATGCTAAGTATATGTCTCAAATATATGAACAGTCCTTTTTCTTCTATAAAATAACAACAACAACAATGAAAATGGGCTTTGGGTGACAAAATCAAAATGTTCGCCCCTCAGTGGGACATGGGCTTAAGATCCACTATGTTTTCAAGTGTCAGCATTGTTTTGTGACATGGTGATCTCATCCAAAAGAGATACAAATGCTGCCATCTGCTGGCCATAGTTAGTGTTTTTATGTATTTTCCCAGCATAATAATCAAACCAGAGCTGCCAAAGCCTTTTCTCCGCCCATTCCCTTAAAAAAAACTTAGTTGACGTCAACACCGCCCCACAGTAGGAGTCCCGTTGACGTGAAATGACGTCAGAGTTAAACAAGAAAACATTTTCATGCACAAAGCTGTGACTGTGAAAAAGCAAACACATGAAGGTGTGACAGGATAATGGATTCATGTGGAATCTTTTTGTCCTCCCCATTACAGTTCTTTGCTGACGTAAAAGAAGCTCAGGACAAGATGAAGAAAATGCAGGAGACTATGAACAAGAAATACAATTGTGATCGTTCCACTACAGCCACACGCCTGGAGGATCTGCTGCAGGATACTGTGGTAAGGGATGATTGCCTTCACATTAGTGTACAGTCTAGTCATAGTCACCTGGTTTTAATCTCGTCTGCTTTTATGTCAACAGGAAGAGCGAGAACAGTTGAACGAATTCAAGACACATGTGAATGGCCTCAACAAAAGAGCTCGCTCCATCATCCAGCTGAAACCACGTAACCCCACCACGTCCATCAAAGGCAAATTGCCCATTCAGGCCGTCTGTGACTTCAAACAACAAGAGGTGTGGATGAACTTGTAATATGCAAAATGATGACAACAACCAAAGTGCCAGTGTAGGGTTCAATTTGGCTTTCTTTTTCCCAGATTACTGTTCATAAAGGAGACGAGTGTGCACTCCTCAGCAACTCACAGCCTTTCAAATGGAAGGTTCTAAACCGCTCGGGACATGAAGCAACAGTGCCTTCTGTTTGCTTCCTGGTTCCTCCAGTAAACAAGGACGCCATGGACAGTGTGTCAAGGTGAGGAACACAAAAAAAGTACAACTGATAGATTTTATGATTGCATCTAGTTTCTTAAAGCTTATGTCTAATAATGTCATAAGAGGCTACAGTATGTGCAATCAAATAATATAACAACAATGGATGTATCCTACCCTGTATCTTCTACTCCCAGTCTGGAGGGAGGTCATCAGCAGATGGTGTCCATGTGGCAGACGCTGTATATCAACATGAAGAGTCTGCTATCTTGGCAGTACCTGATGAGGGACTTCACACAAATTCGCTCCTGGAACATCACCATGGTGTGTGTTGACGCATTTCTTTTGAAATGTATCTGCTAACTGATCTTTTATTTCATTGTATTATTTAATTTCTGTAATTTAAAATTACGTGTAAATGAAATGAATACATGCTGTATTTAGGAACACATTCCTGCTAGATTTTTTTTTAAATATTCACATTGGTGGATTTGTATAAGGCTTAAGTTTGTAGCTTGTTTACAAACCCAAAATTCCGGTAAAATGCACAGCTCTTATATTTACCACCAAAGATTTTTAATGTTTCTCATCAACTTAATGGGATACTTGACTCATTGAGTCGTTTTCAGCAGTAAAAAGTTAATATTTTGTCCAGAATGAATTTGATAACTCCATTATTTTTCTTTTCATTTCAATTCATAACTTTAATAACTAATTTTTCCACTTGCTGTCGACTGAAGATGACATCACCTGTGCTGAGGAAGTAGGTAACGACCAATCATGACTCACCTGTTTTCTGGGTTTGGTCAGCAAACTGAGCCATGATTGGTCGTTACCTACTTCCTCAGCACGATCGATCGATTGGTCGACAGCAAAAGTTAAAACAAAACAAAAGCAAAAATGTTTTCACATTTTTGTAAATTAAACAAAATAAAAATTTGTACTTAGTTTAAATACAAATTTTTTTATTTTGTTTTTATTTTTGCTGTCGACTGAAGATGACATCACCAGTGCTGAGGAAGTAGGTAACGACCAATCATGACTCAGTTTGCTGACCAAACCCAGAAAACAGGTGAGTCATGATTGGTCGTTACCTACTTCCTCAGCACAGGTGATGTCATCTTCAGGCGACAGAAAGTGGAAGAAATAGTTTTTAAAGTTATTAATTGTACAAGAAAAATTATAACAAATTAATTCTAGACAAAATATTAACTTTTTACTGCTGAAAACGACTCAATGAGTCAAGTATCCCTTTAAGTGAATTTGACAAAATTCTCATATTTCCTGAGCTAGGTAAAGTCATTACAATCCTTCTTGAGGAACACGTTAATCACCTTCGGTAAAAACTTTTACTGTAATTGATGATGATACTAATCAGCGTTTAACATAGTTAACGATTTCAGCTGTTTCCTCTTGATGTGTCTTCTTTTTAATTTGAACACTTCCAAATGTAGAGTATGTGTATACGAGTATAAAGAATATTTGTCTTACTCTGAGTTAACTTGTCTAAGCTTAGTAACGCGCAGCCAAGAAACCACTGTATTATTATTATGTTGCCTGCTAAAATGCTGGCTGCACAAAGCCAAAGTGAAGGTGCACAAAGGCTGTTAAGGTCTTTTTTTTGTTCAGTGCCTTATATTTTTGTTCCAAGAAATGTCAAGTTTAAGTTTAAAAGTACATTTGTTTCACAATAAGCAGTTCAAAAAAGGGATGGTTGTCCCACTGATAAAATAGTTTTTTGCTATATGGCACAATTGAATTTAGGAAATAAAACTGTTGATTTTATATATATTTAGAACAATGGTTGTTTGTTATTAAGTTAAATATACTAGAGTAAGTAGAAATATAGTTTATCTGAATAAACGTTTATATAATTTTTGGGAGGATATTCAAATACCTAAATATTCAATAGCTACAGCTCTACATTCAACATTCCCGTTATATTGTTGTATTTTTATTTATTAATAAAACCCTTGCTTCATGTCCCTGGCATAAACCTGCAAAAAAGTAGTCCTCAATATTAATAGAAAAATCTATCAAAAAAGCTATTTCGAATAGTATTACAATTACTGCTGATTCACATTAATAAACATTGGTTTTTTTGTTTTGTTTTTACTTTAAATTCCACCTACTCATCCCTATTTTCTTGTACCATTTCCAGTTCAAGTCAATGAAACCAGAAGAATATAGACAAATGGTAAGGAACCTGGAGATCCACTACCAGGACTTCATGCGTGACAGCCAGGACTCGGAGCTCTTTGGCCCTGATGACCGCCTGCACGTAGAGGGAGACTACACCAAATCCACCCAGCACTTTGACAGTCTGCTTCGCTCTATGGAAAAAGGTACAAAATACTGTTTAATATCTGTTTGACAGAAAGAAGAAATTATCTCCACTGTAGTATTTAGATCATATATGATATGTTCTTAATTGATATTCCAGGGCGAAAGGTTGTTAGGCTCGAAGGTGAGTGATGTAATGTGACGTCATGCACACGCTTCCAAGCTTTCAAGTAGATATGGACATGTTTTTGTGAGAGTAGATGTAGATGATTGACTGCATGGTGTCTTCCACTGGAAAGTCAAATGAAATTGCTTCATCGGTCACAACACTGTACTAAAATAAACAGCCAGTATGCTTGTATATGATCTAATGAGTTCCAAGAGTTGTATCAATATTTGAAGGCATTTTGCTATTGGTCCTTATTGCAGGTGAGTGCATATGCTGTGAACATGAATTGCATGAATACGCTCGTATTCTAAGTTAATGAGCTATTTTGTTTGTTTTGTTTTGTTGTTATTTTGTTTTCTTTTCGCACATAATGAAATTTAAACTCTTATTTATAGGTCAACAAAACGAGTCTCTGTGTAAGAACTATATCTCAGAGCTCAAGGATCTGCGACTACGAATTGAGGACTGTGAAGCCCAGACTGTGGCTCGCATACGCAAACCAATGGAAAAGGAACCTCTGAAAGAATGTGTTCAGAAGACAGTAAACCAGCAGGTATGCTGCACTTTTGCCTCTTTCGCACAAAGTTCTCACAAAATTTGGGCATAAGAGACTAAACAATAGATGCAACATTTTAGCCGCCTGGGGCTTTTTATAAAGAACCCATTAAAGGGCTGTTCACATTACGTAATCAGGTAACTACTTGCCATTGCCAAAGTTTGTTGTGATGTATGAAATACTAGTTCAACGATAAGAAGTTAGTCTGGTCCCACATAGCAGAATACCCTTACCCCCCTTTATTGGGGCTTGGATCTCAAGGGCAGAAAATTAAACTTTATTCTAGAGCACTTTAAGAGCAGCCACAGCTGTAAAAAATTGTTGTACAATTAAAATAATAACATCACATTCATAAATAACTAAATAAAGTATCATTTTCAAATTAATGCAGTAGATTCAGTTGTATTCTATCTTGGTGTGATAAACAGATTGAAGTCTCTACTGACCTGTGTGAGGATGCTGAAATTGTCATCTCGCAATTACCGTGCGCATGTCGTCACTCATGTTTGATACAGAGTTTGGAAGTAAACAAACAATTGTAGTTTCCTAACAACCAATAGTTTGTCCACGAGTAGCACACTTCTCTTCTGCGTGACTTCTTCACTTTAGTACTTTATCTCCTTGCCCCGTGGTTGTAGCACTATCATCACAGACAGGCGGCAAAATTTCATTCTTCATTCAATAAAAACTGAGTTGCTGTAAACATGCTGCTGGTGAAGGAGCAACAAGAAGCAGCGATATTTTACGCCAAATAATGTCACGACCGGAAACAGTCCACAGTCGGTTAGCATCATTCACTCGCAGCCATTTTCACTGAAGCAACCCCCTTCGCTCCCGGCTGTTTTCCTGGATTTTGACTGATTTTGCAAGGCCCACAGAATATTGTGTACTATTGAATTAAAAACAGGCAACCTACCAAAATAAATATTAGAGTCTCTTCTTTCATCAGGAAAAAAATATATATATTTGTATCTCTTTCCGTTTTGCAGCAGTTAGCATTAGAATATAGCTAAGTTCCATCGATATTCACATTCGTGTTGAAAACACTGTCAAAAAAGCTTGTTGCAACATGGCCCTGGCTGATCTCTTATACTATGCTGCCTCCTGCTGGCCGTGTTTTGTAATAATTACCATTGCTTTAAGCCACCTATTTGTCAGAAGCTGCATCAAAGCCTTCTGTATGCACTTGCATAAAAAAACATAAATATGTTTTGAGAAGTGAAGGACAAAGTATTAAAAAATGTATTTACACGTTTTTGGGTTTGAATGAGATAAATGACAAAAATTAGTGGAGAAGTAGAAATTAAAAAGAAAATTTGTGGCGCAGTTGTAGTGGACTGCACTGCTAACTCACAGGCGACTTTCATCTCCTATCGACTGAATGTGTTTTCTTTCTTAACCCAAAAATCTGGCTGCTTGTTTTCCAGAAAGTGCAGGTAGAGCTTGAGGGTCTCAAGAAGGACCTTGATAAGCTGTCAGTGAGAGCACAAGAAATCTTGAAGTCTCCACAGGAGTCTACTTCTACTCCTGTGCTGCGTTCTGTGCTAGACCTCACCGTGCAGAAGAGTGATCACACCTACATGCTCTCCACCATTTACCTTGAGAAGTAAGCCCTCAAAGGATTCTACACAAAATGAAGAGAAAAAAGCTCCGCTCTTTTTTATTCCACGATGGCATGCTTTCAACTGATTCACTGTCTCTTGTACCAGGCTCAAGAATGTGGAAATGGTCATTCGTAACAGTCAGGGTGCTGAGGGTGTACTCAAGCAGTATGAGGACTGCCTGCGTGAAGTCCACACCGTGCCAAGTGACAGCCAGGCCGTTGAGACATACCGTATAAAGCTTAAGGTATTCAGGAAATATGAAAGGGATGCCTTACATAATGGATTGCAGATATGCAACAAATTTCTCAAAGCATCATTTAGCCTTATCTTTGTCAAGATTGTATTTTGTGGTCATTGCTCTTAGCTCTGTCACTTTCAACCATGCAGAAAATGCGAGCTGAGGCCGAGGCTGAACAGCCAGTGTTTGATTCCCTCGAAGAAGAACTTAAGAAAGCCTCGACTGTGAGTGACAAGATGAGTCGTGTGCACAGTGAACGCGATGCTGAGCTGGACCACTACCGGCAGCTCCAGTCTAGCGTTCAGGACCGGTGGAAAGCCGTGTTCTCGCAGGTTGACCTTCGCCAGAGAGAGCTGGAGCAGCTCGGCCGGCAGCTGGGCTACTATCGTGACAGTTATGATTGGCTGATCACTTGGATAACAGATGCCAAGCAAAGGCAAGAAAGGATCCAGACCGTATCCATCACTGACAGCAAAACACTGAAAGAGCAACTGGCCCTGGAAAAGGTCAGTAACGTCCAATTGCAAATCCATTGTCTTCACGTAGAACAAATAAGCTCAACTTCATTTGTGTCCTGCTTTCCAAACCAGAAATTACTGGAGGAGATTGAGAAGAACAAAGACAAAGTCGATGAGTGTCAGAAATATGCCAAAGGGTACATTGACACAATTAAGGTGAGCATTAAACAACAATGTATTATAAAATTAAAATTGAAGCACTCTTGCTTTGACATGTGGTCGACGAGCTGAAATGCCAGACATTAAACAAAATGAAGGCACATAATGTTAAGACAACAGTTAAGACTGTATGTGGCTTCTATGAGCAAATATGGATGGCATCAGACAAAGACTTATCTGACATTGAATGTGATCTTTTTTTCTTTTTTTAAGCAGTTATGAGACACAATGATGAAACATTAAATTGCTATTGTGCATGTAGTAGGCATGGGCAATTACATACTGATGGTATGATAATCGTGAGCAAAATCATCACGGTATTAAAATTACAGCTCTAAAATGTCATTTTTTGAAATATTTGGGCAAATACAAACAGCAATTATTCAATTGAATACAATCTGTTGTATTTTTAAACAAATATAGAATATTTGGTACAGGAAGGAAGGAAAACATTCTTCTGCTTTAATTCTTCTTAGTAAGTCACAGTGTTCCATCGTTACAGCTGAGCTATTAACCGACGTGCTACTCATGCTGCTGGCACCATGTAAATCTACTTCGCTGTGTAGTGATAGGTCGAGAAGCTGAGGATTGATCTCAATTCTCTTCCTAGCCTCTCCCTCCTCTATATAGAACGACATCAATGAGATAATTATAATAATGTTGATAGTAACAACAACAATAATAATAATAATACATTTTATTTATAAAGCACTTTTCAAAATAACTCACACGCTTTACAGTTTAAAAGTCCGTAGACAGAATGAAAAGACAAACGTACATAATCAAACAGAGCAAGAAAAGGTCAAACTTAAAAAGTGTTGTGGTGTTGCTTCCGTTTCCATTGATGTAGATCTGACTTCATTATTGTGAACATTTTGAAACTACTATATTTACAATACCATTGCATCCTTAATTCATGTCTATTCAATTATTACAGCTACAGTTTGTTTGTCTTTTTCCCAAAAGGACTATGAACTCCAGTTGGTTGCCTACAAAGCTCAAGTGGAGCCTCATACTTCACCCATAAAGAAAACCAAACTGGATTCTGCATCTGATAACATCATTCAGGAGGTATGGTTCTTCAAATCCATGTAATGAACATAATACAGGATCACTTATTCATTCAGCTTCGTACGTACAAAAATGTCCTTACTTATTCAACGCTTCTTCCATACCAGTATGTAACACTGAGGACTCGATACAGTGAACTGATGACTCTGACCAGTCAGTACATCAAATTCATTACTGATGCACAGCAGCGCCTGGAGAATGAGGAGGTGCGTGACTTTTACCTGGAAATCCCAAACAAACTCAAATTTAACATGATCTTAACTCACAAACTAATCAACCATACAAGCAGCATTTTATCTTCCCATCACCACACTCATGTGTGCACATGTATGTAATCATGAGTGGTTGATATTGACGCTAATGCTACAATCACACATTCACAAACACACTCACACACCATGAATATAGTTTTTGATAGAAAGAACACAGTTTTTTTGTTTTTCAGTTTTGGACACATTCAAACAAGTTTTAATTATATGGAGACTTAAATTGAAATGGGATGATACATTTACAGTCTTCATTTCTTATAGTGTTCCATTTGTCAGGGGTTCTTTCTTTCACTTTTGTATTTACTTTTAACTGTGGGCACTTTTATAAAGTTAAAATGTATTTCCTACTATCTTGGGTTTTCTTTGTCACATTCACACGTTTGGGTTTTTACATTCTTTTCTTACCCTAATGGTGTGTTTGTATGCTTCTCTTAACTGCTTGCCAGTGGTTTGCCCTGATGAATGCTTGAACTTGTTTGAGCATTATAGAGGTAAATATTTAGTGGTGAAGGTTCTTTCACATGTATTTTTCTCCCTGCATTTCTGACTATATGTTACATCATTTGGACATATTTGGTGGCTGGTGTGATAAAATATAGTACATTTGGTTATAGTAGTAAGACCTCTGGCTTTACCTATCTTAAACTTATTATTAAGGAGACCTAACAGACCTAAGTCGATAGGCAACTAAGAAAACCTCCAAGAGTAAAAATTCATATACTTAATGCAACAGCATGTGAATCTTACTTATTCAAGGAACAACAATAACTCAATCTTCTATTTGAGTGGAGGGGACTTTAGACTTAAACTTGGTGTCCTGACTAACGGTGGAATTTTATGAAGCCTTTTCCCTTTGACTTTGCTTTATTTCATTTTATTTTCTGGTGAATAGTGATTTTAAGAACCCTATTTTTAAAAATTTGGTGCACCAATAATTGAATATGTACTAAAATATATACCTATGTATGATTGGGTCTGGGAGACAGATACTTGAAATTACATAAAAAAATATTTGTACAACCTCACTACTCAATAATAATACTAAATGTAGGATTGTGGTATTAGTTCATTGTCGAAAGCAAAATTCAAATAATTATAAGTTAGAATTCCAATTATAATTGCATGCATTGTGATTTCCTTACTGTGAAATGTGTCCATTCCATCCATTAACTGATAACTTCTATTTTCATTGAATTGCCTTGTCATGAATTAATTTCATTGCATCGTGAATTTAACCTCACTTAAATGTAAATCTATTTTGCATCTGACATTGACCTTTGACTTGTGCTATTTGCTAACTTTTAACATTAACATTGCATTGGTAATACATTACATTGCATTGCTCTTATTCCAGTGTGATTATGTTGTAATTACAATTGTAATTGCAATTATAAACGCACACTGGTTAGAGCTGGTGAATGTAAATTGTTACCTTCCACATGTCATGCTTAATTATAATATTTTCTTTACCATTTGCTTCCACTAATGCAGAAAGCTGCAAAGAAACTCAAAGCAGAAGAACAGAAAAAAATGGCAGAGATGCAGGCTGAGTTAGACAAACAGAAGCAATTAGCAGAAGCACATGCAAAGGCCATTGCCAAGGCAGAAAAAGAGGCGCAAGAGTTGAAACTCAAAATGCAGGAAGAAGTTAGCAAGAGAGAAATTGCTGCTGTAGATGCGGAAAAGCAAAAGCACAATGTTCAACTGGAACTTCATGAGCTAAAAAACCTTTCAGAGCAGCAGATCAAAGACAAAACTCAGCAAGTGGACGATGCTCTTCAAAGCAGAATAAAGATTGAAGAGGAAATACACCTCATAAGAATCCAACTTGAGACAACAGTAAAACAAAAAACTACAGCTGAGTCGGAGCTAAAGCAACTTCGTGACAGAGCAGCTGAAGCTGAGAAACTGAGGAAGGCTGCCCAAGAAGAAGCAGAAAAGCTACGCAAACAAGTCCATGAAGAGACACAGAAAAAGCGTATGGCAGAGGAGGAACTGAAATTAAAATGTGAGGCAGAAAAGGAAGCAGCAAGGCAAAAGCAAAGAGCTCTAGATGACCTTGAAATGCTCAAAATGCAGGCAGAGGAGGTAGAAAGGCAAGTGAAGCAAGCAGAAATTGAAAAGGAGAGACAAATCCAGGTTGCTCATGCGGCGGCACAGAAGAGCGCTGCCGTTGAGCTCCAGAGCAAACACTTGTCCTTTGTGGAAAAGACCTCAAAGTTGGAAGAATCTCTCAAACAGGAGCATGGTGCTGTCCTTCAACTGCAACAAGAAGCATCACGCCTTAAGAAACAACACGAAGATGCGGAACTGGCTAGGGAAGAGGCCGAAAAGGAACTAGAGAAATGGAGGCAAAAAGCTAACGAGGCCCTCCGACTAAGGCTCCAGGCTGAGGAAGAAGCTCACAAGAAGAATCTTGCACAAGAAGACGCTGAGAAACAAAAGAATGAGGCAGAGCGTGAGGCTAAAAAAAGAGCCAAAGCTGAAGAATCAGCCCTAAAGCAGAGAGACATGGCTGAGGAAGAACTCGAAAGGCAGAGGAAGATGGCCGAGAGCACGGCACAGCAGAAGCTCACTGCAGAACATGAGCTGATTCGTCTCAGGGCAGACTTTGACAACGCAGAACAACAACGGTCCCTGCTAGAAGACGAGCTTTACCGTCTGAAGAATGAGGTCATCGCAGCTCAACAACAAAGAAAACAGCTAGAGGATGAACTAGCCAAAGTGAGGAGTGAAATGGATGTGCTTCTTCAGCTTAAGTCAAAGGCAGAAAAAGAGACCATGTCAAACACAGAGAAGAGTAAACAGCTTCTTGAGGCAGAGGCCGCCAAAATGAGGGACCTGGCTGAAGAGGCAGCCAAGCTAAGAGCCATTGCACAGGAGGCTAAGCATCAAAGGCAAGTTGCTGAGGAAGAAGCAGCTCGTCAAAGAGCAGAGGCTGAGAGGATTCTTAAAGAGAAGCTAACAGCCATTAGTGAGGCCACCCGTTTGAAAACGGAGGCAGAAATTGCTCTGAAAGAAAAAGAAGCTGAAAATGAGAGACTACGTAGACAAGCTGAAGATGAGGCTTACCAGAGGAAAGCACTAGAAGACCAAGCCAATCAACACAAGCATGCAATTGAAGAAAAGATAATCCAACTGAAAAAATCATCCGAAGCTGAAATGGATAGGCAAAAATCAATCGTGGATGACACACTCAAACAGAGGCGAGTTGTCGAAGAAGAGATCAGAATCCTCAAGCTGAACTTTGAGAAGGCGTCATCTGGAAAACTAGATCTGGAACTTGAGTTAAATAAACTGAAAAATATTGCAGAGGAAACGCAACAAAGCAGGCTCAGAGCAGAGGAAGAAGCCGAAAAACTAAGAAAGCTTGCCCTTGAGGAGGAGAGAAAGAGGAGGGAAGCAGAGGATAAAGTTAAGAAGATCACTGCTGCAGAGGAAGAGGCAGCTCGACAGCGTAAGGCAGCTCAGGATGAACTTGAGCGCTTGAAAAAAAAGGCAGAAGAAGCAAGGAAGCAAAAAGAAGAGGCTGATAAAGAAGCAGAAAAACAGGTGGTTGCAGCTGAACAAGCTGCCCTGAAATGCAGTGCAGCTGAACAGCAAGCACGGAGTGTTCTTGCTCAACAGAAGGAGGATAGCATCATGCAGAAGAAGCTTAAGGAAGAGTATGAGAAAGCCAAAATGCTTGCCAAAGCAGCTGAGGCTGCAAAGGAAAAGGCAGAAAGGGAAGCAGCACTGTTCCGTCAGCAAGCAGAGGAAGCAGAGCGACAGAAAGTGTCTGCTGAATTAGAAGCCGCAAACCAAGCCAAAGCCCAGGAGGATGCTGAGAGACTGCGGAAGGAGGCTGAATTAGAAGCTGCTAAACTTGGCCAAGCTGAAGCTGCAGCACTTAAGCAGAAGCAACAAGCAGATGCTGAAATGGCAAAGCACAAAAAACTGGCAGAACAAACATTGAAGCAGAAGTTCCTAGTAGAACAAGAGCTCACAAAGGTTAAACTTCAGCTTAATGAGACTGATAATCAAAAGTCTCTCCTTGATACAGAGTTGCAGCGCTTAAAGGACGAGGTTGATGATGCTGTCAGACAAAGAGCCCAGGTTGAAGAGGAACTGTTGAAAGTAAAAGTTCAGATGGAAGAGCTGCTTAAGCTTAAAATGAAAATTGAGGAGGAAAATCAGCGCCTCATCAAGAAAGACAAAGACAACACTCAAAAATTCCTTGCAGACGAAGCTGAAAACATGAAAAAGCTTGCTGAAGATGCTGCAAGACTTAGTGGAGAAGCACAAGAGGCAGCTCGCTTGAGGCAGATTGCTGAAGAAGACTTGAATCAGCAAAGAGCTCTTGCGGACAAAATGCTCAAAGAGAAGATGCAGGCCATTCAGGAAGCATCAAAATTTAGAGCTGAGGCAGAGATGCTCCAGAGGCAGAAGGACTTGGCTCAAGAGCAAGCACAAAAGCTGCTTGAGGACAAACAACTAATGCAACAACGTCTTGAAGAGGAAACTGAGGAATATCAGAAGTCACTTGAAGCAGAAAGAAAAAGGCAATTGGAGATTGTAGCAGAGGCAGAAAAACTTAAACTCCAAGTTTCTCTGCTCAGTGAGGCCCAGGCCAAAGCGGAAGAAGAAGCAAAAAAATTCAAGAAACAAGCTGATACAATAGCATCCCGTCTTCATCAAACTGAAATTGCTACCAAAGAAAAGATGACTGTTGTCGAAAAACTGGAAGTTGAGAGACTAAATACCAGCAAAGAAGCCGGAGATTTACGCAAAGCTATCACAGAGCTTGAGAACGAGAAGGCTAGACTGAAAAAAGAAGCTGAAGAACTTCAAAATATGTCAAAAGAGGTATTGTGTCAAAGATGGCATAACAAAGCAGTTTATGCCATTGTTAACTCCTGTCTGAAAACTAACCCATTTTTTCTTCCGATTTCTCCTATCCCTTGTGTTTGATTAAACTAACCATGGAGCTTTGATTTTTAGTTTCACTTTATTATTTTTTTGCAGTGCACTGTGCTCATGCACATCCCACCCTGAATGCTTCATGCCATGTCACGGTTCTAGGGAGAACTTTGTTCGTTTAGGGGGAAACAAAGAAATCACACAGCAGTAAATCCTACTTAGCGAAAACCTTCTAGGGTGACTAACCTAGAATATAATGTATTACTTTTGCAGGAGAAAAATAGTAAATAATATTTAGAGTTAATGCTTATGGATAATGCAATAAGACAAAACCAGGTTCTTAGCTGGATAGTGTATGACAAAACTGCCATTTATTTGATCCTAATAAAAGGAAGAAAAAAATCATAGCAGGCTAAATGTGATACAGTATTCAAGTATAAGTATACAATATATAGACATTTAGGTTTCTTCAGTTGCAAGACAAGTTGTTTGATAAACTTCCCAGTTTCAATTACTACAACAAAATAGAAATTAATCCGCTAAAATTGTATACAGAAAATGTATCATGCATCAGCAGATTGCACTGTTTGGTGTTTGGTGTGGTGTATTGTGACACAAAGACTGGTATGAAGAATGTATATGCAGCACAGCACAAACTTGTACTTACTTGTTGTTTTCCTATTTTGTTTCCCTACCAGATGGCTGATGCACAGCAGAAACAAATCGAGCATGAGAAGACAATGCTCCAGCAAACATTCCTTACAGAAAAGGAAATGTTGTTGAAGAAGGAGAAGCTCATTGAAGATGAGAAAAAGAGATTGGAGAGCCAATTTGAAGAGGAAGTCAAAAAAGCGCAAGCTCTGAAAGATGAACAGGAACGCCAAAGACTACAGATGGAGGAAGAAAAGAAGAAATTGCAAGCCACCATGGCTGCAGCTCTTAATAAACAGAAAGAGGCTGAAAAGGAGATGATAAACAAGCAAAAAGAAATGCAAGAACTGGAAAAGAAGAGACTGGAGCAGGAAAGAATCCTGGAAGAAGAGAACCAGAAACTGCGGGAGAAACTGCAGCAGATGGAGACAGCAAACAAAGACACCGTTCAGGCCACCAAAGTTTCTATTACTATGGTTGACAATGTTCTCAATGGTCAAAATGCCAGTGACACAGTAGACAATGTGGTGAAGAAAGCAGATCCCTTAGCTTTTGATGGTATACGTGACAAAGTCCCAGCACTCAGACTTCACGAGTTAGGTCTTTTATCAAAGAAAGATTTTGATAAACTCAAAAATAATAAAACTACAGTACACGAGCTTGGTGAGACAGAAAAACTCAAAACCATTCTTAAAGGAAAGAACAGCATTGCTGGTATTTTGACACCATCTAATAAAATGATGTCAATCTACCAAGCCTCCCAAGAGAAGAAGATTACTCCAGGCACAGCCATGATACTTCTTGAAGCCCAGGCAGCAACTGGTTACATGCTAGATCCCATTAATAATAAAAAGCTTTCTGTTAATGAGGCTGTCAAGGAAGGTTTAATTGGCCCAGAGCTGCATAATAAAATGCTTTTAGCTGAGAGGGCTGTTATTGGTTACAAAGATCCATATACCGGGGACAAAATATCTGTCTTTGAATCTATGAAGAAAGGTCTGATAGAACATGATCATGCTATCAGAGTTCTCGAGGCTCAGATCGCAACAGGAGGCATCATTGATCCTGTCAATAGTCACCGTGTACCCAATGAAGTGGCCTATAAACAGGGACTATACAATCCAGAAATGAACAAGACTCTGGAAAACCCCTCAGATGATACAAAAGGCTACTTTGATCCCAGTACCCAGGAACCACTAACATATTCTCAATTAATGATAAGATGTTCACCTGACCCTAAAACTGGCCTGCTTCTTTTGCCAATCACAGACAAAGCTGCACAATGCTCAAGTATATACACAGAGGAAGAGACCAAGGATGTGTTCAGTAAAACTACTGTGTCTGTTCCATTTGGAAGATTCAAGGGAAAGAGTGTCACAATTTGGGAAATAATAAATTCTGAGTACTTCACTGAAGACCAAAAGAAAGATCTTCTCCGTCAGTACAAGACAGGCAAGATCACAATAGAAAAAATCCTTAGGATTGTAATCACTGTGGCAGAAGAGAAAGAGAAGAAGAATGAAATTAACTTCAATGGTCTTAGAGCACCAGTTCCTGCCTCTGAGCTCCTTGAATCCAAAATTATTGATAAAGACCTGTACAATAAATTGCAAAAGGGTAATAAGACTGTCAAAGAGGTATCTGAAATGGAACCTGTCCACAAAGCTCTTAAGGGTACAAATTGCATTGCAGGTATCGTTACTGAGTCATCAAAGGAGAAAATGTCCTTCTATAAGGCATTGAAGAAGGACATAGTGAGACCTGAACTTGCCTTAAATATGCTTGAAGCCCAAGCAGGAACAGGCTATGTGGTTGACCCTATTGAAAATAAGAAATACACTGTTGATGAAGCTGTAAAAGCAGGTATTGTTGGTCCTGAACTGCATGAAAAGCTCCTAAGCGCTGAGAGAGCAGTTACGGGTTACAAAGATCCATATACAGGAAATACAGTGTCACTGTTTCAAGCTATGAAAAAAGATCTAATTCCTAAAGAGCAAGGAATCAGACTGCTGGATGCCCAAATGACTACTGGTGGCATCATTGATCCGGTCAAGAGCCACCGTGTCCCCCATGATGTTGCCTGCAAGCGAAATTATTTTGATCATGAAATGAAAAAGATGCTAAGCCAACCAAAAGATGAAGTAAAATGTTTCTATGACCCCAACATAAAAGAAAAGGCCACATACGCACAACTCTTCCAAAGATGTTTAACTGATGAGAAAACTGGTCTGCAGCTTCTGTTTCTCACTGATGAAGCCATCAATGCAAAGGAAGAGACAACACTTACTGAAGCACAGACAGAAGAGGTTATGACTCAGGGAACGATTGAACTTGATTCTGGGCCATTCAAGGGCAGGAAAATTACCATTTGGGAACTCATCAACTCGGACTATCTAACAGAGGCACAAAGACTTGACCTGCTCAGACAATTTAGGTCTGGAAAGATAACAATTGAAAAGCTACTCAAGATTGTAATTACATTTATAGATGAGGAGGAAGCTAAGAAACAGGAAAAACTTAGCTTCAAAGGTCTCAGATCACTTGTTCCAGCAGGCCGTCTTTATGATTCCAAAATAATTGACAAAACAACGCTTAATCTTCTTCAACATGGCAAAACAACGCCTACAAAAGTAATTGAGAATCCCAATGTGAAGAAATACCTCCAGGGCTCAGATTGTGTTTCTGGCATCTTCTTAGAGCCAAAAAAGGAGAAATTAAGCATTTATCAGGCTATGAAGAAAAACCTCATCAGACACAACACAGGTCTTTCTCTTCTGGAGGCTCAGGCCGCCACTGGGTTCATTGTAGATCCTCTGAAAAAACAGTTTTTGACAGTAGATGAAGCAGTAAAAGCAGGCCTTGTAGGCCCAGAGCTACATGAAAAATTGCTCTCTGCAGAAAAGGCTGTCACGGGATACAAAGATCCATTCACAGGTAACAAAATAGGCCTCTTTGAAGCTATGCAAAAAGATCTCATTTTGAAAGACCAAGCCATGCCATTCCTAGAGGCACAAATGGTCACTGGAGGAATAATTGACCCTGTAAACAGTGTTCGTGTTCCAATGGATGTTGCATTTGACAAGAACATTTTCAGTCAGGATATGGCTAACACTCTCTCTCAACCATCTGATGATAACAAGGTTTTCACAGATCCAGAAACTGATGAAAATGTAACCTATAAACAGCTTAAAGACAAGTGCAAAAGAGATCCAGATACAGGCATGTGCATCCTCCCACTCTCAAAGCCTCAGTCTCCTACAGTTGTAGAGAAGACGTATCTCTTCACAGAGGAGCAAACACAGAGTGACCTGGCCAATACCCAAATTGACATACCGATTGAGGGTGTTGCTGATAAACCCACAAACCTCTGGGATATCATTAACTCAAATTTGATTCCAGAACAGCAGAGGCAGAAGCTTATGGATGAATACCGTTCTGGAAACATGACTAAAGAGCGAATGATCATAATTATAATTGAAATCATGGAGCAGAGAGAGATCATCCGAAATGCACATCCTCTTTCATGTAAGACAATGAGGAGACAGGTTACTATTGAGGAGCTGTACAATGCCCGTATCATTGACTTGGAGACGTACAACTTTCTTAAAGAAGGGAAAAGAGATATCCGTGACATAATGGAGATGAGTAGCGTGAAACAGTATTTATATGGCACTGGCTGTGTTGCTGGGGTCCAAACTGACTCAAGCTCAAAGATCAGTATATACCAAGCAATGAACAGGGGATTTCTTACACCAGAAATTGGCCTTTGCCTCTTGGAAGCGCAGGCAGCGACAGGATTCATTGTTGATCCAGTAAAAAATGAGACACTTACTGTTGATGAAGCCGTTCGCAAGGGTGTTGTAGGCCCCGAGATCCATGACAAACTACTTTCTGCTGAGAGAGCAGTTACAGGATACAAAGACCCATACAGTGGAAAAGTCATATCTCTTTTCCAGGCCATGAAAAAAGATCTTGTTAAAGATGATTATGCTCTGAAAATGTTAGAGGCACAAACTGCCACCGGAGGAATTATTGATCCTGAATTCCAGTTCCACCTACCCGCAGACATTGCTATGCAAAGAGGTTATATCAACAAGGAGACCAATGAGAAATTGACAGATGGTGTTAAAGGTTTCATTGACCCTGTCACTGATGAGGATGTGTCTTATGCACAGCTCCTTAAGAGATGCAAGCTCGAAGGCGGATTGCGTCTCCTCTCTCTGGGAGACAAGAGACTGATGTTCAAGGGTCTTAGAAAACAAATTACAATGGAAGAACTTCTTCTTTCACAAATTATTGACCAGAAAACTGTCACTGAACTAAATGAAGGGCTTATTTCAGTGGAGGAGGTCAGTAGTAGGTTATCAAAGTACCTTGAGGGCACAAGCTGCATTGCAGGTGTATTCTTAGCGAACACGAAAGAACGACTATCAATTTACCAAGCCATGAAAAAGAACATGATCAGGCCAGGCACAGCCTTCGAACTCCTTGAGGCCCAAGCCGCCACAGGATATGTTATTGATCCAATTAAAAACCTGAAGCTGACTGTTACTGAAGCAGTGAAAATGGGAATCGTTGGACCCGAATTCAAAGACAAGCTTCTCTCTGCTGAGCGTGCAGTGACAGGGTACAGGGATCCATATTCAGGCAAGACAATATCACTCTTCCAGGCCATGAAAAAGGGACTCATCCTAAAAGATCATGGTATCCGTCTTTTGGAGGCTCAGATAGCCACAGGTGGAATAATTGACCCTGAGGAAAGTCACCGATTGCCAGTTGAGATGGCCTATGAACGTGACTTCTTTGATGAGGAAATGAATGAAATATTGACAGACCCATCTGATGACACCAAAGGCTTCTTCGATCCCAACACTGAGGAGAACCTAACATACCTACAGCTCATGGAGAGATGCATTACTGATCCTGACACTGGCCTGGTTCTCCTTCTCCTTAAAGAAAAGAAACGAGAAAGAAAGACATCCTCAAAATCCTCAGTTCGCAAACGAAGAGTTGTCATAATTGACCCAGATTCAGGCAAAGAAATGACAGTGTATGAGGCCTACAGGAAGGGACTCATTGACCACCAGACCTACTTGGAGCTCGCTGAACAAGAGTGTGAATGGGAAGAAATCACAATGACATCCTCTGATGGTACAGTCAAATCCATTATTATTGACAGGAAGTCAGGGAGACAGTATGACGTAGATGATGCTCTTGCACGTGGCTTCATTGACCAAAAGGCTCTTGAAACATATCGGTCTGGAAACCTTTCCATCACAGAGTTTGCTGACATGCTTTCTGGAAACATGGGAGGCTCCCGGTCTCGCTCATCTTCATTTGGTTCCACCACACATTCTGATTTCTCCTCTCCTATGAGCCCAATACCTTCCATAAAACCACCTGCAGTCATATGGAATGATCCAACAGAGGAAACATGCCCTATAGCCGGAATCCTGGACATAGACACATTGGAGAAGGTATCAATCACCGAGGCCATTCGCAGAAACTTGGTAGACAATATCTCTGGCCAAAGATTGTTAGAGGCCCAAGCCTGCACTGGGGGAATAATTGACCCTTCAAGTGGGGAGAGATTTTCAGTCACCAATGCTGCAGAAAAAGGTCTTGTTGACAAAGTCATGGTTGATCGTCTTAATTTGGCTCAAAAAGCATTCAATGGATTTGAAGACCCCAGAACTAAAGAAAGGATGTCTGCCTCCCAAGCTCTAAAGAAGGGTTGGTTGTATTATGAAGCTGGCCAGCGGTTCCTTGAGGTACAATATCTCACAGGTGGACTTGTTGAGCCTGATGTCGAAGGAAGAGTCTCACTGGATGACTCAATCAGGAAGGGTACAATTGATGCCCGCACCGCCCAAAAACTAAGAGATGTCAGTTCCTATTCAAGATACCTAACATGTCCAAAAACTAAACTCAAAATCTCTTTCAAAGATGCAATGGAGAGAAGCATGGTAGAGGAAGGATCTAGTCTTAGGCTTCTGGAGGCCTCCTCACAGTCCAGCAAAGGCCTCTATAGTCCCTACAGTGTCAGTGGCTCTGGATCTGCTTATGGTTCCCGGTCAGGTTCAAGGACAGGTTCCCGATCAGGATCCAGGAGAGGCAGTATTGATGCAGGCTCTAGCTTCAGCGTCAACTACTCTTCCTCTGCCTTCACATCTTCCTCAACTGGCTATAGCCGCAAATTTTGATTGGCCAAATCTGCCTCCAACAGCTTTATTATTTGGTACATTCATCATAGGAATCAACAGTTTCACAAAACAAAAAAAAAATTAATAACAAAGAATTTATAATTTATTTATTTTTCCAGCAATGTGGTCAAACCAAGCCTTACCTTGACTATTAATTTTGTTTTTAGGGAACCATGCCTAAAGTGTATTCCTATATGAAAATAAAGCATTGCTCCAAATGAAAAGAGAATAATAATCTTCTTTTTTTTTTATAGCATAAATAACTCAGCGTAGCGTATATCCAGCATGACATTTCTGCTTTTTCAACATGGCTTCTATGCTTTTTTTGGCTAAAAATTAAAAAGTTATATAGTGTTTTTTTGAACTAATGCTGTTTGTTTATGAAACTGAAATATGTTTTCCAGTATTCCTTGTTTTATTTGAAATTCAATACAATGTGTTTATTTTGTATTTTTTTGACACTACTAAATAAGATGCATAGTTGCGATGTTTTGACAAAATCTAGGTATGTATCTTAATACATACACAGGTTCAAATGTTTGTATAGAGTATAAAAGGATTTTGTGTTTTGTTGATTCTATAATTGGATTGTGTAATTGCAGTATCAAACAGACATTAAAATGAGACAATACCAGAATACAACAGTGAGATTTACTGTCAGAATTAAAGTTATGCAAAAATACTTTCATATGAGTCTTCGTGATGCTTTGTACTATACATGGACTTGCTTGCATGCATTTTGTTCATTATAATCACTCCACATCTTGGAGTCTTCATAATCATTCTTCCTTACAAACCCTAAGATGATGTCAGACTTCATCCCACGCATGATTCAGACCTGCCTTACGTTAATTTTCTTGTAAGTTGTTTAGCCCCCCCACCCCCACCCTCCAATTCATTATATTGATTTATATTTAGTTTGTCGCAGTTTGTTACTGTTAAACTACAAGTGCTTTTCTTCTTTTTAACAGCTCCCTCAGTCCCTAAGAATTCCTTTGTTGAGTACAGGTACCCAGGTGGACCCATTTTATGATACCCACAAACTGGATGGATTTTTCAAACAGGATGAACATCACATAGTAGAACAGGTACAGTAAATTTCTAGAAATTGGTAATTTGTTTCATTAAGATTTCTATGAAATATTTTGTTTCATGTTTGACCATGACTTTTTTATTGTTTAGTTTGAGTAAAATTGTGTTGTTTTTTTTGTAGCTTTGCCATCATTTTTTGTATTTCGCATTTGAAGAGAGCTGAGACAGACTCAACATGACACCTCAGGTTACTTGTACTGGAATCTGCTTGATCAAGGAATTTTGAATTGATTCCACAACCTCCACCCCACTCACACACAATCACACAAATGCTTTTCATTTCATTAATTGTAAAAAAAAAAAAAAAAAAAAAGAACCTTTGTCAATATTTTTGTTACATCCATATTCGTCATACATTTTCTGTTACACAAGTCTTGTATATAATTCATTATGATTTTGTTTGTTTTTTAAATTCATTTTGCTGTACCATCAATGACATATTAATTTTTTTGTTTTTGTTTTTGTTTTTTTGCTACAGTATTATTAGAAGGGATATGGGTATTCAATTACAATTATATGAAAAGAGTTAGCTTTTGCTTTGTGTCATGGTTTTTTTTGACTGATGAATGTTCTTGATGTAAAATTATGTAAATAAATGTTTTCAGATGCCCCTTTGTCATTTTATATTATAATTTGAAACATTTGATATTTGTATTATTTTCAGTATTCCATCTCTCCATCCATTATCTAAACCACGTATCCTCTTGAGGGTCGCTGGCGTGCTGGAGCCTATTTTCAGTATTGTTTACTTTATTTGTACATTGCATTCAGTACACAAAAAATAAATAAATCTAATAAAATGTTTGAAGAGAACAAGAAACATGTCCATAATGCATAATAGGAGCGCAAGACATACATGGGACAAATAAACGTAGTCGTGAATTGGCCGCAAGGGGGGCATTGTTTTCATAAGTGTACCATGTTCAACATTATAAAACCTTTATGAGTCAGGTTGTGGCCCTGTCAGAAGTGGTACTGCTGGCGCCCCGCATGTTTATGATATAACGTTAAGTTTTTATGATTATTTCATAGTTATCCTCTTTAAACTGTACAGGCATTCTGACCATCACTGTGTAACCTCAGAAAAATCAAGCCTTTGCACTTGCGCAAATAAATATTAATGCTTCAAAGCATGTAGTGTAAGTGTAGGTACGATCTTCGACAGAGGGGGACGCCATAGAAGATTTTTTTTTTTTCAAGAATCTTGCCTTGGACGCCATATTGGCTTGGGCCGGTGTCCCGAACAGGTGTCCATCAGAGCAACATACCCGTCGGAGTAGCATACCGCACACTTCTAGATAGGCAAAATAATTGGCCCTACACCCTAAGTGTGCAACTGGCATGGGCACAGGTCACATCTGCTCCCTCTTACCCCCAGAAACTCCTGGGGGGGAAAACACACGCACAAAAGACATCCAAAAGAAAGGAACAATGGTTGAGGCTGACAGAACATCGGGCCTGATTATCTGTGTGGTTCGGATATTCCAGGCTAGTGGTGACACCTATTGATGGGAAAATGAAGCTTCATGAAGCACTTGTAATATTTTTTGACTCCTCTAGATGCCACTCTTGGTTGAAAGATGCAGTGGAAATGTAATCAATTTCCTTTGCACTACCCTTTATATTTAAACCAAGAGCACCATCTAGGGGAGTCAAAAAATATCACAAGTGCTTCATGAAGCTTCATTTTCCCATCACTTGTGACACCCACATTTTTTTTCTTTTTTCATGCATATTTTGCTCTGTGTGTCAACATTAGCCTCTGAAACCAATGGAGAAGACTTCAAGCGAGGGCAACGAAGAATTTATCTCAATTAGTTCTTCACACAACTTTCTTGAATGCTCAAGTTTGAATCGTTCCATCTCAGAACTTTCTGCAAGCAGTGAGGTAAGCATGTAAATGCTTGAATATGTATTATTTATGCACCGTGTGTATTTGAAATGCAGTACATGGGAGGTTCATGTCTTCTTGCAGGATATAGGAGGTGATTGGTTTGAATCAACATCACCCACATCACAGGACCAGCAACACTGGTATGTTTAGAGGTGGAATAAACGAGCAGATGATGAAGACTGTCATGTATTCTTGAAAGAATAATTAAGTAACTAGAAAATAAATACTGTACACTAAATTTATCGGAATTAGGCTTTTGAGTTGAATTTCAAGACCAATCTAAAATGCACTATAGACTTTACAGTTGAACTTAATTTGACCTTCTCTAAACTTTTGCACGTCAAGTCGTTACTTGCAGTGGCATGAAAAGTAGTGTGGGGCACAACAGTGAGCACTTTACATCCACAAGCAGCAAAGCCTACACAATAAATTCAAATTCAATTCAAGATCACAATCCGGTGAAAAAGCGCTATATAAATGAAGTAGCCTACCATTTAGCCTTACACATTAAGGCTATGAATAAAACCGTCGAATGGTTCAAAATAGGGTTGTGCAATTAATCAAAATCCAATAACAATTTCAATTATTACACTCCACAATTACAAAATTGGCATAATCATAGACAAAATTAAAAGATAGTTAATACTCATTTTGAGTTGTTTAAATGTATATATTTGCAAATTGTTTCATTTTAAAATGCCTCATTTAATAAATCTTGTTTGCTCCCCAAAAACTTTACAGCAGTGTTTTTCCCCCTCCGTTTCTTCAGCGGAGCTCTCTCTCTCTCTTGAGCGATGACATCATCAATAAATCTCTTTCATTCATATTGTTGGTTTGCTATTACGTATAGTATTGACCATTTGCACCGATGTCACGTGATCACGTGACTGCCCTATGACGGACGGCGGAAGGAAATGATTGTTGAATGGAAGTGGACGTGACCCGGAGGCACTTAACGACTGCTATTTTACAAATGAAAAGTTATTATTGCCCATAGAGCCATGGAATCTACTACTTCAATCGAAGGTCGCCTGTCAGTCGAAGTTGCATATTTTGACAGGAACCCACAGAGCGCGATATTTATTTAAGTTGGAGATCGCTAGTTTGAAAACAGCCCCTTCTGTTGCCTGCTGTTTTTACCAAGTTAATCAAATCGCCGACTTTGCCGAAATTCACAGTGCACGACCTACATCAATATGTAGTCAATGCCGGTGTCTAACCGGCTCTCCTCCTTACACCGGAGCTAATTTAAACGCTCGTCGCTGGCTGTCTCTGGAACAAGATGCTACGCTCACACCGGGGGACAATATACCTCGTAATGCAAAGGTTAAACTTGTTGATCATGCTAACTGACTTATTTTGACACATTCCGTTCTGTATTGAAAGCTGTGATGATGTTCATGGGAAGAAAAAAAAAGACTATCGTAGTGGCAAGCTATGAAGTCATTTCATGAATATGACTCCGGCTGGCTCGAGAGCGAAAAACGTATTATTATTATTAAACAGTCAAATGCACTTAATAGTTTTGAAGAAGGTACATTTTAAAACTAATGTGTGTACGTGCAGTTGGAGTGGACGCTAACTATCTGGCTCGTTAATGTGATTTGAAACACGTAACTCGACACCTGTTGTTAGAGTGTATGTTTACTAGTAAAATGTATGAACTTTTATCTACTAACCTCGCAAAAAATGATTGCTGCAAATCCGTGAATACTTTGTGGGCTGCCAGTCCTTTCTGTTGATTGCTGCTATCAATCGACTGACATCTTTTGACTTCATTACTAGGTATGTCATAAAAAAGCAATATTTGGTTTACTCCCTTGTCTATCTGTACAACCGACCGCACAGCAACATATGACCATTTTATGAGATCATTGATTAGATGAAGGACTTTACGCTGCACGAGATTCAATGGTTACAATACAGGCAAGTGGTTATTTTGCCGTTCCGGAGGGGGCGTTCCCATGAGGGCGGTGACGTCACGTGCAAAAGGTCAATAGTATAGTATAGTTTTTTTTGCTCCTGATGAAAACCAATCTAGCTTGCTGCTGTATACTGCAATCCGGCAAAACTGAGCGCATGTTGATTGGGTCTTGACGTCACTTGACATCAGTCCTGTATTTTAATTGGACGATAGGCCCAGTTAATGTGGCCCCATGGCTGTCTATTGAGAGCAGCTTTGGACATGCGCACTATAATTTGAGTGGCTCATCCACTCAAACAGACGCTCATGGGCCGGCCCTATCAGTCCTTTTTAGAAAGTTAGACCATTGAACTTGGCTCTGTATTATATATACATGTTTATAACAAAATTACCTTACTAACATAATTGGTATTATTTTTTATAAAATACATTTGATATAAAGTATCAACTGCAATTGGCTGGCAACCAGTTCAGGGTGTACCCCGCCTACTGCCCGAAGCCAGCTGGGATAGGCTCCAGCGCCCTCCGCGACCCTCGTAAGGACAAGCGGTTAAGAAAATGGATGATGGATAAATTATTAGCTATAAAGAAGACCAATTATGAACCTGCATAGTGCTCAACAGCGCCATCTGGTGGGGCTAGGCCCACTGGCGCCGAATGCAAAGACGTCACTGGTTATTTATGTAGCGCTTTCAAACGGCCACAGTTGTCACAAAGCGCTTTACAGAAACACAACATAAAACATAAACATAGCATAAAACATTAAATCCACGGTGTGTATTTTAGTGCCATCCAATGGTGAACTAATCATTCAATTTTAAAAAACTATTGGTTTCATTAATAGTCAAAAAAATATGTTCCATCACATCAACGTAATTTAAAAAATATATATAATCGTAGGTCTTGTAATCAGTAATTATTAGTCCTGGAACAAGACACAAATCCCATGAGACAAGATGATTCACAAGATTGAGTCCACAAGAACAAGATGAGATTTTTGCTAAATTTGTAACGTAAAAAAATGCCTAATATCAATTTTCTAGTTATCAAAATGTTTTCCTTTTATTGAGTAGACTGCAAGAGAATTGATGATCTGGCTCTGTAGTGCAAATACAAACATAAACAGTAGAGTATTTTTTGTAGAGTATTTTTTTTGACAGGCTCATTTTTCAAATGCTGCTGCCATACAATAAAAACTGCAGCTAAGATTTTTCCTCTTATTGAATAGTTTTAGAGCAGCAGCTATCAAATATTTGGTATTCAGCTATCATACTGAACATTCTATTTAATATTCGGATAAAATAAATATATTTTTTGCCTAAAGAACAACCTTTTATTAATACAAAAGACAAAGAAACACATTTTTCTTAATGAGTGACCAACTGTTTTTCTTTTTTAGAGAATCTTTTTTTTTAAACTTACATTAAAACTGCTTAGCAGCACACTATTTTCCTCGAGAAATTCTCTCAATTCTTCTTCTTATTCCTTCACCCCCAGCTAAATATCTTCAAGATAAACAAGCATTCCTACGTTCGCTCCAAGTTAAGAGCCTGTCAAGTAGCTAAGTGGACTAGGCTAAAGCCATATCCCCAACTAGCAACCGAGCGAACGCTGTCAAACTCACTTTAGCTCTAGAGGCAAGATCATCCACAAAACTGGACATCAAAGTTATACTTAAGATTATTTAATATTGTATATTATCAGGATATCATTATCATCAGTCAGTCATCACGGAAATCAGCGAGTACTTCTGTATTTTCGGTGAGTTATAACTTATGACGGATGCCTGGTAAAAATACACAAACTGAGAAGGACCATCTGTACACTTACCCTGATCGATAGATGAAACCTGCTTCAGTCCATGTGTTTTTACCAGGTGCCGCGTTATAAACAACTCGTTAAGTTTTGCTTGATCGTCAGCTGGGTAAGGTGATGTCTAAAAGCAGTTGGGTCAAAAATAACCCAACTATGGGTCAAAAATGGACCAATCCTCTACTTGGGTCTATTTGACCCAAATTTGAGTTAAGAAATTAGTTGGGTTTTTTGTGTGTGTGTGTGTGTAACACAACTCATAAATATTGCTTAGATCCTTTACTTGGGTCAAAAAATTGGGTCATTTTGTATAAAACAACCCAGAAAGTTGGGTCAAATTGACCCATAAAGTGGATCGGTCCATTTTTTATCCAAAATTGGGTTACTTTTGACCCAACAGTTTTTAGAGTGGGAGCTCTGTGATGTTTCATCGATTTACACAAACTGAACATAGCATCGCAACAGGCACTTTGAACTTCTTTTGTTTTCATCTTTCACGTTAATTTTGTGTTGCCCGTGGCATCCTCAGAGTAAACAACCGTTCTGTTACTGACAGTAGAGAAAAACAAACGCATAATCAGTTACAGGTACATTTATTAAAAATGGGAATTATTTTGCGGGATTACAATTGCCTCACTTTGGGAAAGAGAGAGAGATGCCGTTGTTTACCTCAGACTTATTTGAGACCTGAGCCTATGATTTAGGCTACGTGAACACGACAGGTCTTAATGCTCAATACCGATTTTTGGGGTGAAATCAGATATTCTTGAGTAAGCGTTCACATTACCAATTAATTGTGACCTCAGTCTGTCTGCTGTGTGAACGTTATGCGTCCGCAAAGTGACCCGCATGTGCAGAAGAAGATACAACGTCACTCACAAAGCTGTCACAAAGTCCGTCGTCGGAGCTCATATTCTTACCATCTCATATCTACAGAGGAGTGATGTGGGAGGAGGTAGAAATAATATTTTGGGAAATTGAGGCGAGCCTGTTCGAGCTCATGATCTCACGGGGATTGTTTTTCTTTCAGGAGAAACGTGGAGGATTTAAACCAATGGCAGTGTGAGTTCAGGGGTCAAATCAGAGCACTGAGACGATGGCTGATGTGCATGGAGACAAGGCTGCCCCCCTTTAACCTCATGGTCAGTTTTTGTTTGTTGTTCCTGTACGCCTCTCTATTGCTCTTCTCTTCCTCCTCATCCCATTTTCAACTTAATGGAAAGGAAAATCAAATAAACTTTTTTTGCCAGCACATACACTGTAATAACCTTGGGAAAAGTAGTAGCAGTAGTTTTAATTTAATTTGGTACTAGACCCTTATGTCTACACAGCCTTTTGTCACAAGAGCTACTGTAAATGTGAAGTAGTCTTTAAAGTTAAGTAACTCGCCCCTCACCCCCCAACTTACTGCAATGGAATCATCAAGTTTATACTTCTGCAGGGAAACTTCTTTAGACCACAGGGGGGCAGAGGTGTGGGGCAAGCAGGCTTTTTGTGCTTGGTCTGGGCAGTCAGGCTACACAAAGTGTTTGTCACTGAAGGCCCTCTGCACACATGAATAAACACACTGAAAAGACATTACATTCTGTGAGGATGACAAGGAAAGGGCGTTGCAAAAAAAGAAAAGGAGGAGGATCGTTGTGGTGACTGTGCTCACATCTCGACCGTTTTATTGAACACAACTGTCAGGTGAATGTTTATATCAAGTATGTTTATTGTGCTACATGGTAAGACAGGCAAGAAAAAACTAATGATTAACATAAAGTCATTCATAAAATGTAATTGTTATACTTCATTTTAAAATGTTGCAATAAAATACTGTATTTTTGTTTGGGAGATGTCTTGCAAATTGTCGTGAATCGCTCGAATTGAGTAATCAGTAATGTATTTGTGTTGCGTGACATTCGGTGTTTCTAATTCTTATAATTCTAGTTTTGCAATATGCAGTATAAGTGAGAGACTAAAACAATAAATGGGGAAAATTGCCATCATTTTGGGTGATTTAATCATGTCATTTTATGTCACATATGCATGTTTCATAACAAATCACTATCTGACTTAACTCTTTTACTGCCACACGTCCAAAAAAAACAACCCCTACGGTGCCAGCCGATTTCGAGCATTTTAACTCATCTTTTAAGACAAACTGAATATTGTGTACTTTTACTACATAAACATGTTCCATTCTTACATTAGAAAAAAAAGTATGTTTCTACCTTATTCTGTTCTTTAGTAATCACCATTTGAAAATAAGTAATTTGAGTGACATTGAGCAAAAATTGAAAAGATAAGGAGAAAATAAGCTTTTTGTGAAAAGATACATTTTCTTTCTGCACAACAGTGACTTTGACACTAATACTTTTTGTTTAGTGACGCTCTGTGAATTTGATTTAACGTGACAAAGGCTTTGATCATCCACGTCATCCTTGAAAAAGTTATATTACATCATATCAATCTGTTTCACTGCAATGGGCTCCACTACTTCCTGAACTCAGTACCACTCCTTTATTTCCTGTCTTTCATGATTAGACGTTGCATACGCCGGCAGAACATTGAACAGATACAATGCTGCCATCTGTTGGCCATGGTTAGTGGGTGTTTTTGATTCCACAAGCCCATTGACCAGGCAGCGCTGCACAACAAGTTGCACTGCCCATTAAGAAAAAAAAAGGAAAAATGTAGTAAACGTCAATGAATGTTTTTGGCGGCATCCATTTGGATTTTAGTAAAAGTTATTAAACGTTTTTGGCGGTAAGTTAAATATGCAGTTGGCTCCGTAATGCCTTTGTCAAACTGCATCCAGTTACAGACCTTTGTCATGTTAATGTTTTTAGTCTGCTGCTCTGCTATTTTTTTTGTTTTGTTAGTTTTTTCACTTTGGACCTTTGGGCCTCGTTAGTTATCAGAGTGACATCCTTGAGATCCAGATACAGACCTTTCTACATTACACAAGCCAGAGCGTCACATCTGCTCGTCTACACAATTAACTATGCCACTGCCATTACTATATATTTGTGGGAGGGGGAATTGAATAAAATGATTGTTCAGTTCCTATGTGTTCCATTTGTTTCATAGGTACACACATGTAGGTCACGCCGTAGCACGACGATGTTGCAGGAGTCGCAGAAGAGGATGACTTTGCGTTTTTTCTTAGAGCAGCAGAGTGCACTCTGGCTGGTAGTGGCACTGAACACACTGTGGCAAGCAAGGGGGAAGGGGGTTGTTGGCTGACGATAATTTCATACTGTATGTAAATTCAAAGAACGGGAGGCCACTGACTCAGATTCACACTCTCCTTCTCAGGGAAGGTGGAAATTAGCGTTATTGGTAGCCTGAATGTTAGCATGTTTGTGGGCAGAAATAGGGTGACCAGAGGTCGCGGTTTATTCGGGACAGTTCCGTTTTTGAGCCTTGTGTCCCAAGTCCCGGCAAATTTTGCCATCCCCATTGTTTTGTCTCACTTTTACACAAGTCCTGTCCGAGCATAGGTTTTGTTTGTTTGTTTTTTTACCCAACACAAGCTAAGTTTTTCTGATGGCATATTTCCAATGTAAACAGCAAAGCTAGCTTCCAATAACTGATGGGACAAAGCAAAAAAGGTTGGATAATAGTAAGTGTGTTAACTTGTTTAACGCTGTTGAACTGTCAACAAAAATAGCATTTAGCGTTAGCTTGACTATTGATTCAATTTGTTATGAATAGCTCCTGGTGAGAATTTATTGTATACTTGATTTTCAGTGAAATTTTCAGCTTTTAATCTTGAAAATCTGGTCACCCTGGGCAGCGACATACTTCGCAGCAAAATCGCCAGTGTTAGATTAACACTGAGAGTTTTAAATCTAACACTAGAAAGATTTGTATACGTGTCCACACTAATGAGTGTAAATCTGACACTTTTCAAAGTGTTACCTTTTTCACACTTAACCAGTGTTACCCCAACACTGTATAGTGTTAAATATCTACACTGGTAAACACTGAGTAGTGTTGAAAGTACTCTACTCTAGTGTCAGTGTTAAACATTTAATACTGCCAAACTACACTTAACTGTGGTGTTTAAACACTTATGAGTGTATTGCACTAGTGTCAGTGTTGAAAATTTAACTCAAACTACACTTTACTCTGGTAAGTGGTACGTCTATATAGCGTTTTTCCTCCTTACAAAATCCTCAAAGCACTTTGAAACGGCATTAGGAGCAACTGTGAGTTTAGTATCTTGCTCAAGGATACTTTGACATAGACATAGACACACCACAGGGTAGCGCCTCCTTGTTTTTTGGGGTATATGCAGCACGTTTTTGTTTTGGTTATCAATGTTTACGCAGTGGACGTGTACGAATATTGTGACGTGTGTTGGCGCCGAGAAGCCCACTATTTTTTTGTTGAGCCTTGTTGAGTGAACCTGTGGACTTTTTCAGTACATTTGTTGCTCTCCGGTTCTTGCTGTCCAGCTGCGCCGTTCATGGCTGATCAGCCACTGCGCGTTACACATTGACCCACGCAACAACTTGATGTATCACTGTTGAAATGTGGACAGCATGTTGGAAATTTGGAAAGTTTCTTCTTCACCGGAAATTAGGGTGTGGTCAATTTAACACTCAAGGTAGTGCTATCCGGGTTACACCCAACATCCACCCCACTTAACACTCAAGGAAATTTACTCTGACAGTGTAACTTTTTATCCTAACAGTGTTAAAATAACACCGCTTACTGCATATTTATTCAAACATTTTGAAATTTAACACTGACCGATTTGCTGTGTGGGAACAAAATTTGTTAGTGTAGTTAGTAGTCTAGTGGGCTTTGCTGTTAAATGGCATTTGGGTTACTCTAATGTCTACCATTCAGTAACATGTTATGAGCAGACAGCTTGAATAGTCATTGCAATCAGACATGGTTAGTTTTAGTAGTGACTGTTGGGTGACTCGTGGTTGGAAAATGCACACTTAAAATAATTCTATAAAGTTATCATAGTTTGATGGGTCAACGCATATCCCAAAGTTGTAGGTAGTCCTGGGAACCTAAAGGCAGTTTTAGTTAATTATTTTATATTGTTATTATTATTATTTATTTTTTTAAGTGGCAGTAACCAGTGCAATCATACTCTCACACTCTGTTGCGGGACTTGAACACTCTCCAGCCTAGCCACTGTCACCCTCCCCAGTAGTCTGTCAGTATGTTGCATGCTAGGCTAAAGCTTGACTAATTTTAGCGAATAGTTTCTCACAGGGATCAATAAAGTATTCAAATTCAGATTCTTTCAGCCTGGATCAGCGTAACAGGCTTTTTGTTGTTGTTTTCTTAAATCGGGTGTGCACATTTCAGTAGATACCTACATGAATTGTGGTGATGGTAAACTTTACCTCACTAAATTAAGTCAAACAGACTAAAACCCTGCAGTTAGCCCATTGTGCTTAGGTCCACAGTATATTTTCAGTCATCACCCCACCCCTTGAGAAACTTGAGTATAAACACTCTTTGTCTTAAAACTCTTTAGTGTCCCTATAGGCATAGGCTGCACCCCCAACAGGCCTCATGTACACACAATTTAGAAACATGCCTAGACTTGGGGGGTCATGAATCACAGCCCATTATGCTCTCTGTTTTTAATGCACAATGATGCTGTTAGTGTCCTCAGAGAAAAAGGGGGTTGTTTTTCCTGGTTATTGTTGGTGGATTTTATTCTCCCCATCACTCAAATACTGCATACTTTATTCTATAGAACTTTTGCGTTTTTCCTACATAGGGCATCAAGTCCTTTGGCCCTGGGTATAAGAAACTCAAACATTGAGCCCATGCTATGGTTGATCCCCAAGTGGTTAAACCCTCATCCAAACCATGACTGTAATTTACAACATCTCGGCAACCCGGCACGGCCCAGAAAACCCAATTGGGAAGTACCAAAGACTTTCATTCAGTCTTCTTTAAAGCAACCACTTTGGGTGATAAATGAGTGTGCGTGAATAGTGGTTCTGGTTTGACCAAAGAATGAACCCCCTTTTTATGTCTCATGAACAGGGCTAAGTAATTACCATGTTCTGGGGAGACTGATCGAGGTCTTATTTAATTGAATTTAAAGAAAGCAGCATTATTGGAGAATGCAGAGGAGTGGCAAAACAATCCTGTACAATTATTCTTTGTTTTTAAGACTTGGATCTTTAGTCTAATGAGAACTCATTGGGGCATGAGCAACGACTGCTGTGAGGTCTCTCTTTTCTTCAGTAGGAATTCTTCTTAGCTGTTATTATTATTCTCCGCAAACAATTGAATTTTTGGGACCCTAAACATGAACAGAAACTCACCAAACCTTCCTTACATATCAGTAAAAAAAGTATATAGTATTCATACAGAATTACAAAAAAAAAGGTGTCTTTAGCACCCCGTACAAAGGTTTAAAGGAGCCCTATGCAGGTATATTTGACCTAGGGCTATGGAATTTATAGGGAGGGGGAGATCGACAGGCGGATGGGTGCAGTGATGCAGACTCTGTAACGGTCTGTTGTGGTAAAGAAGTAGCTGAGCCAAAAGGCGAAGCTCTCGATTTACCGGTCGATCTATGTTCCTACCCTCACCTATGGTCACGAGCTGTGGGTTGTAACAGAAAGAAAAATATCCCGGATACAAGCGACCAAAATGAGTTTCATTCCGCAGGATGTCCAGGCTCACCCTTAGAGATAGGGTGAGAAACTTGGTCATCCGGGAGAGAAAGTCGAGCCGCTACTCCTCCGTATGGGCATCTGGTTAGGATGCCTCCTGGACGCCTCCCTTGAGAGGTGTTCTGGGCATGTCCCACCGGCGGGAGGCCCTAGGGACGACCCATGACCTGGCCTGGGAACGCCTTGGGATCCCGCTGGAGGAGCTGGTTGAAGTGGCTGGGGAGAGGGTAGTCTGGGCTTCCCTCCTAAACCTGCTGCCCTCGCGACCCGGCTAAGCGGTAGTAAATAGGTGGATGGATGGATTTTGGTTCTATGTTTCACCAACATCTGTGCAAAGGGGTTTAATCCGGCCCACAAAATGCTCTTGTAAAGTAAAATAAAATGAGTAATGTCGGACCAATTATTCTGACGGCCAAAATCAAAACATACATATTTGTAATTTCACAAGCAATCGTCAGATGAGCAATGCAAATTGTACATGGAATTGACCTGGATGTCATTATTTTACACGCAACCTAAAGTTACGGTTTGTTGAAAAAAAAAAAACCCATATAGACCAACAAAAATCAAACATAAACATGCTGAATGTGACACATATTCAGCAACTGGTAATACAAACACATGTGACATGGATTAACGTCCTATAACTTTATTAACTGTGCCACGCAATGTATTCTGGGAACAATATTATATAGTGTATGCAAAACAGGTAGGTATAACATGCCCGGAACTCATACGGGTAAAGTGTTGCCGCGTTACTTTTGCATTCATGTTATTTTTGGTACAATATATTAACAGTTGAGCCACGCAATTTAGCGAATATGTGTGTTTAACTGATGCCAATTGTTTTTAACAGGATTCTCGCGGGGTCTAAAAAAGCCTTAAAAAGTCAAAAATTCAGAAACTTACATTTTAGGCCTTAAATGTCTTCATCCCAGGTCTAAAATTTGATTTACCCAAGTCTTAAATTCTTATATCCGCTCCGTCCATTTCGAGAACAAAAAATGCGCCTGTTGCGTTGTTTTTTCTCCTGTTTCCGTGCTGGAAAACGTCCTCACCCAAACCAAAGGGGTGTATTTGAGGGGATGCGTTTGTATTGTAGTCAATGCAGTTTGGGCGGGTGGGTAGTTCGTAGTAGTTAGCATAGCAACTAGCTTGTTGTGTTCGGACCACGGCAGATAAAAGCCTTCAATTGCCGCAAATAGTTTTAAATCGGGTGGGGGTCGCTGTCTTTGCCTGTAGCGGACATTGATTTTGATGACCTGTGCAGCATTCTCCGCAATTAGTCTTGTATTTGTCTTTATTCATTTTATTAACAGCTTCGATTTGAAGTTAGCGCATGATCTTCGCAGCTCTCTTCTTCAGCTAAAGTACGTCATTTTGTGGATGCGCCCCAGTGTGCCACCAATTGTTCAGACGGAGACACTACAGTTTGTGTGGAAACCGGTCAAATGGGAATTACTTTAGCTACTTTCACACTGTTGTATATTGAATTTTAATTAATTGCACTTGCCTTGAAAAAAACTTGTACAACTACATATTTCAAATGTGACTTTTATGGCCACTGAATATTTTACTTTTATTTTATTTACGTATTTAGTTTTTAAAATTAATTTTATTGTGTATTGTACAGGGTGCCTGGACACCGGTAAAAAAAAAAGCCCTAGAAATTTGATCAATAAATGTGATGAAATCAACATTTTAATATACAAAGTTTTAGAGTTATGTTTTACTAATTGTGAATTACTTTTTCTCTTATTAGGAATCAGTACATTACGTATTCTCTTTTTTTTTCTCTCTCTTATTATTACAGCTATCTTTTTTTGTTTTGCCGAGTGATGTCGTGCTTGCGGTGATGAAGTGACGAGTTCCGGTGATGTGCTGTGTTGTCGTCATCCTCAAAAACAGAATGTTTGTTCAATCACTGACATTGCGTCATCAAAAAAAGAAAGCGATTTTCAACACTCGAGATTGGTGAATCATTTGTAAAAATAATAATAATAATAATAATACACATGCGGGGACAATTAATAGTATTGATTTTAGATTTTTTTTTTAATTGACCAAATTCTGATTGAGGTATTGGCCCAAGGCTAGCAATATACAGAGCCAGTGCTGGTTCTGGCAGCGCCACCACCCGAAAAGGCTTAACGTAGAACCCTGCATTAGCTAAAGTATTATAGCACAGTGTCGGCCACAAACTTTTTTTTTTTCTGGGAGGAGTTTTGCCGTAGTGGTAGTGGTCGCGATAAGAGAAGCAAAGCAAAGCCCCTCTCTCCGGTGTGTGCAAATCAAGCACCCGTGTACACTCCGGCAGTGAAAAGCTAGTAAAGCGAGCCGATACGCTCCCTTCGCTTTTAGTGAGAATGTAACATTATAATTAGGCGACTCAGTGTGTCCACTAACGCCTACCGTACCTTTCAAGTTTCCACCGAGTTTATGCAGTTAGTCAGAATGGGTCAGTTTAACAAGAATTGGCTTGATTTCCAGCTGGTTGGAAGAGGTAGAAGGCGATATGCACTCGGCTCGTTGCAAAGTATGCAAAAAAATATATAAAGTTGGGAACTCTGGGCGTGAAGGCCCTCGAGTCACACGCGAAAGCCGGAAAGCGACTTGAAGTGTTTCACATAATGGTCTAAAAAAAAAGGTCTAATATTTAACTTACTGATTCCTGCAAGAACCCTGTTTTAAGTTATATACCATGATTTTACCTGTCCGGCCCACTTGGTAATATATTTTCCTCCATGTGGCCCCTGAGGTAAAGAGTTTGACAGTTGTGTTCTAAACAGAACAGAAAGTCCACCATTTTGATTTTAATGTTGAATTTTGGGGCCATTTTTGACCTTTTAAAGGTCATATTTTCACTAACTCCTCCTACAAAATGTATTGGATCTTTTTCAAACTTTGGGTGTTTCATCTAAAGATGTTTATGGTAAAAAGTATCAAAAGCTTTTTATTATTTTGCGCGCTGTTGCAATAGCGATGCGCTGTTTGCAATGAAAAATTAAGCTGTTTTTGAGGGTCTAAGACTCTAAACCAGGGGTGGGCAAACTCGGTCCTCAAAGGCCAGAGTCCTGCAGGTTTTGGAGGTTTCCCTCTTCCAACACAAGCTGATTCTAATCAACAGGATCATTATCAGGCTAAGGCAGAGCTTGCTGATGAGCTGATCATATACCGCTTCTCTTTATAGCTGGTAGCAGCTCTAGTTTAAATATTTGTTCTTCTTTTTATTCTTTGATTTATATACGAATGCAGACCTACAGTATGTTCATGGCAGGGATTTCATTAAAAAGGTAAATCACTAAGTGACCCAAAGAAACAGTTATGAACATCTTATGCAGCCAAACATTCCGTGGCATCTCATTTGTGAGTCCCTGTATAATGTATAGGGTGGTATATTGTGTGTTTGAGGCACTCTTCTTCAGCTCTAACCAGGGGGTGAATAAAATCACACACACAGGCTTTTGCTTTTCGTTTTTAAGACAAAAGGTTTTGTTTACCTTGACTAGTTTCGGCGTCGGGTTGCCGATTTGAAGACAAGATGAACCTTTTTAACCATCACTCCACAGGGTTCATTCATTCCATTTCTGTCTCACTGACCCTTATTTACAGTTCTTTTTCCCCCCACTTCAGTATTTTGTTCTGTATCTATTCCAAAGTATATAAACAAGAAAAGTAATTAGGTTTTATAAATAAATTACATTAGCTATACAGTTATAAATTCCATTAAAGTCCCTTTATTAAAATAAGTTGACATTAACATTAACGGTTGACATTAAACGTTAACATTTTAACTAGGGGTGTGTCTCGATCCAATATTGATATTCGGTCCGATATCAGCCAAAGAAAAAAATATTATTGGATTACATCGGTCTACATCCAAAATCTGTGATATTAGTACTCGGATAGAAGCAGTTCTATGTACCCCAAAAGTTTGGTATAAATTGATTATATTTTCTCATACTTAATGTTGCTGTTGCTGACTATTGTTCTTTGTTTGAATAGTATCACTTGATCAAGTCTCTTCTAACATTTTATGCTAAAAAATTAGTAAAAGCATGTGTCATTCCTAGTAATATCGCATCGGATCTATTTCGGTATCGGACAGTACACTAGGCTGCAATATCGGTATTGTAACAGAAGTGAAAAAGTTTTGGGACACCCTTACTTTTAACAGACTAACATTCAACTCATTGACCTTGTGAATTAGGTAGGAAAAACATGTATCCGCATGCGTGTTTGTTAATTGGAATGACTAAGTAGGATAGAGTGTGGGCGTGTGTTAGTTGGATCTGTTGATTTGGTTCATTATTTGGCTGGCTGGAGAAACACAGAGGCAACAAAATAAAGAGGGCACAATTTAGGGCATACAAACTTCTGGGAAGTGATTAATTTGCACGCTTCTTGTGTGCTTATGCGTACTTGCTTAGAACTCAGTTCCATACTTTTACAGTAAGAATGTTAGTATTTTGTTTATACTTGAAATGCCCTGTGATTTACTTACAGTATCCAATAGTGAATTGTTGCAGTAAACTTGGATTGGTAGTTCCCAGAAAAATATTGTGGCATTTTGTAACGAGACATGATATGATTTCACAACTTCCGGTCGAAAACAGAGAAAATACTTATCATGTTGGTATCTATGTTCTGTTCTTTGTTTCTGAGTAAGGATTACAATGGCTGCAAGCAAGATGAAAAGTAATCTGAGATGTTTTACAGTAAGTAGTTGCTTTCCTTGCTTTTGAGACTGCTGAACTGACTCTGAATGGAGAATGAGCAATGCGAGGGGGTTGGGATGTTGTATGAGTGGGTGGGTGGGTATCAGAGTGGGTGTGGGTCTCTTCTTTTGTAGCCTGCACTTCTCTCCCTCGCCACCAAAAGGGGGAATGGGCTGAGGCAGCTGTCACTTAACATGTGAATGTTTCGAGGGCGGCCCGGGGGCCTTTAGAAAACTCTTCTTTTTCTTGCCCCCCACCCACTCAAGACCCAGCGGCGTGGAGTTTTTAAGCCGCATTCAAATCCAGAGGATGGGCTTTATCGGGTGAAAAGAGGGAGGGTGTGAGGGGAGAACCGGTGAAAAGGTAGAAAGGGGGACTTTGCCATCCAGCTGCCTGGTACAGGACCAACCTGAGCAGCATCAGAGCTGGTGAGAATGACATCATCTCCTTGTTAAATGGATCTGTCAGAGTCTGACCTCCATGGATAAGCTCCTCTTGGCGGGGAACTGTGGGAGTTCAACGGAGTCGTTGGAATACATTGTCTCCATCTAGGCGCGCTATCCCATCAGCGACGTTAACAAGGAAGGAATTCCTCTATCACAGCTCCCACAACAAAGAAGAAAGGGAGAAGAGCAGAGCCAGTGGGAGGAGAAGTGAGCTGAGGGGAGGGGTGCACTGTGAGGGGAAAGGAGGAGGACATTGTTTCCCTGTGACTGTGGGCAACGGAAAAGCATGAGTTATCAGGACATGTGCGTGGTTGTGTTTAGAAAGTGTGTTTGTAGGTGAGCATGGGTAAATGAGTTGACGTGATTGGGAGCATTCAAGAGAGCATGGATGTGTTTGTGTGGACAGTTTTCAGTTTGGGATGTTGGAACTGGGAGGCCACTCAAAGGATGCTCAGACAAAGCTTTTTTTCTTTCCCGTTTGAATGCTGAATGGGGACTGGCTGGATTCCTTTACTCATGCTGTTGGTCCCTGGCATAGGGTAAGTGTAGTTCACGTAATCTCAACAGACCAAAACTCTCAGAATTAAACAAAAATTTGTGTTTGGATGTTGCTGGCCAGTGCTTGAAATAGGAATCCACATCATGAAAAAGCGCTTGGGTGACTTGGTGTTTTGGATATATTTAAATAAATAGCAATTACTTCGAACAGACATTGCAAAATCCCAGCCCCCAAAAAACATTTTTACATGGACCTTAATCAGTCCTTATTAACTTTTGAATGTTGTTGATCCATTTGGGAACTGTTCTATGAATAACTATGGACTTATTTTGTTTTATGAGTCCCGGGGGTAAATGCATTGCACCTATATGCGCGTTCAGGGACCACTACAATGATTACTATTTTTAACACCTCACTTAACGGAGAGTGTCAAAACAACATAGTGCTCTAATGTGATTGATGAATATTACTCTGCTGCTAATTAAAAATCCCATATATATATATATATATATATATATATATATATATATATATTGATTAATAGCTTCAAATGAGTGCATTAATTTGCCAGAAATAACTATTGAGAATACAGAGCCGACTGGTTAAGTGATGCGCTGGTTTGGTCATCCCAAAATGAATGAAATGGATCAGTAGTACTCTGGCTGCTATTTCACAGTTAGTTGCATATCAGATGCAGGGGCAAGGGATTTTAAGGGTGCTTTGATTATAATGTAAGTCAGGACAATGAAAGGAAACATTATTTATTATTTTATATAACGTAACCTCACAAGTTACAAACCTAAAAATAATAATAATAATAATGTCTGGTGCTACTAAAGTGTATAAAGTGACTAACTAACACATAAGAAAATATGGAATGTTTAAAAGCCCTGTTTTTGGCAGTACAATGCCAAAGCTATTTATGTAAGAACTTGTGGAATGATTTTGGTTATGATAAAGAAAACCTTTGGAAAATGTCTCGATCAGCTCTTAAATTCAGCTATCATGAGCTGTTTTTTTTTTATATATATATATGTATAAACTAATTTAGAAAATGAACAGGAAACTGAATAAACAAGGGTGGTCTCTTAATTTTTGTCCATGGCTCTATATTGAAGAATCTGCTTATATACTGTAGCTTAATGAATGGTTTTGTAAGATCACTGTGGAGCCAAACCAGTAATTTATCAAATGGCTACATCTGGCAATAAAATGACACACCCTTTCTCTTGAATTGTAAACCTATGTGGACATGGCCACAGATACTCTGTGCCCCACTAAGACTCACTGGTGGGCAGTGATGTGAGCTAACTGGGTAATCATTGATCGAGATGCTGGGGCTTTGTCTGGGACCACTCTCTGATTTGACTTAGTACTCCCCTGTGGATTTCTTGACAGCATCAGCTGCCTGGCGAGACATACAGTACATGATTGGTAATTACTAATGCACATGAAGGCATCATATTTAGACTCTCATTTAGTTAAAAGCCATCTCCTCTAGAATGTCAGTGATTTCAAATTTTAGAGGAAAATGAAATTCAAATTCAATATCGTAATTAATGATTCCTCATTTCCCATGGCTACAGACTCTTTGCATCCCAAAAGTAATTAAAAACATTACATACACAGTCAATTCTGTAGAGTAAATTTGACTCTATTTAGAGTAAATTTGACTCTATTAAGATAGGGACCAAATAGACTCAGTTGTAGAATAGGCTAAGATTTACACTAGGAGGAGAATAAAATAAAGAATTGAAAAAAAAAAAAATACAAAATAAAAGTCACTTAAGGGTTGAGGAACGAAGCTTAGGAGAAAGCCACACTACAACCTGAGCTTTACCCCTCCTACTGTTTGCTTATCTCCAAGAGACCAAAGACATAGTTTTTGGTCTCTTTGAGTTAGGAAGATTCCAGCTGACATGAGTGATATATTAACACACAGCAGGAGCTGTGTGGTTCAGGGAGTAGATCGGCTGTCTCCCAAGCTGAAGGTCGTGAGTTTGTTCCTCCAACATTTAGTGACTTTTATTTCCCCAATACTTTATTTTACTCTCTTCCAAGTGTAAATATTACTCTAAAACTGAGTCTATTTGGTCCCACTCTAAATAAAGTGAAATTTACTCTACAGAATGTACTGTGTATCTACTAAAAGTATGAACTACAGCCTGCCAAACATTTAATTCTCACTTTTATTTGATTAGCCAACCATCTATTTGTCTATTTATTGATGCAGTTACCATGTTGCAGATCCACTTTGGTCAGCAAGCATGAACTAAGGTGATCTTGAGAGTTCTGAATTGGGACAATAGAGGGAGGACACTATTGCACCAGGGACCTCTCCTGTGATCACCTGATGGGCTCACCTTAGCTCCTCTAGCCTAGCTCAACATAATTGCATTCACCTTTAACCTTTAACCACAATGAAACAATTAAAACAATGAAGGCATGGCACTGGGGAGGAATCAAACAGCAGTGTTTTTTATGGTCCTCTTAGGTCAAAATATGTTGATGGTGTTAAGAATGGTGAGACAATTTTAACAGAAAAGGTCCCCTGGACTTGGCTGAGTGAATAGAGTTGGATCATTGCCACTGATTCTTCATGCCGACAGTGGGATCCTTTACAAGCCCGTCACATAGATTTGTAAAACCAGAATATTTTAGCTACGGGAATGAGCATGTGTGTATGTGGCCTAAATGAAAACAAAGGCACAGCAAAAATCAGAGCCAAGTGTCTCGCTAGGGTTCCCTCTAGCCAAGAGTGGAGTGATGTAGAGTGCTAGTTTCATTTTAGCTGTGGAATGTTGTGCTGTTAAAAAAATAGTATTTTATATTTTTGCATGATGATTCATTTGTCCTATTTTAGGTAGCTAAAGGAGATTCCACATGCATGGCTGAGGGCTCTTACCTCAGTTATTACCTCATTAGCCTCTGGGCTGAAGGATTATGGGTAACCTCATAAGCCGGCCCAGCTGCCTGGGCCAAAAGTCAAAACATGTACGATCGGATGAGAACTACCTGAAGGAGTGCTATCAACGGCCAAAAGAGTGGCAGCCTCCTCAGCATGGGCAGGATAAGAACAAGGACAGTGTGGCGGAGACAGAAAAGGAGACACAAGAACTTCATCACAAAAGAGAAGAAGGAGCTTATACACCAGTTTCTGACAAACCTCTCCACAGCTCCCCAGCCTCCACAATCAGGAGTACCAGTACTTTGGATAATGCCTGGCAGAGGACCCCCTCTCCTCTAAAAACATCACGCAATGGGACACTGACAAGAAGAACCATGCCCCCAGAGTTGTCAAGATCCCCATTGGCTTATCCTGATAAAACTGCTGCAGAGAGAAGGACTAGTTTTCAGAGGAGAGACTCTCGAGAAGGCAGCCCCTGGTCCTGGAAGACTGTGGCATCACGAGAAGTGACGGAAGTGACAGAGGTGACAGAAACTGTCGTGACTGAGATTGTGGAGGTCACAGAGTATCCTACAGGAGATAAGGGAGGGGACCCTATAATCACAAGAACTGTTCGAGTCCTGAATGGAGTTGCGCAGGAACTTGCTGAGGTTGATACAAAAAAAACTTTTAACCCTATCAAATCACATCATTTCATCCATTTCATCCCTTTGTTTTGTCTTCTAAAGTAACATTCTGTTTTTTTAAAAGCAATGTTTGCTCTTAATGAGTGTTTTTGTTCTGACCTTCAGAAACTGCATATAACTACAACAACATTAATTTTAAAAAGAATGATGCAATCTTGTCTACTTCACAGCTCCAAAGTGATGGGCACTCAAGCTCAGATCAAGATTCCTGTGTGGCTAATTGGAAGGTATGTTTTATCCCCAACCCTGTTACAGTTTCACAGTTACAAAACGGATCACATTTTCCATTTGCCTTTCCATCTTTCTAAAGGAAACCAAGTCTACATTGGCTCTGCCAAACATATCTACCAACTCTGAGACTTTCCTTAAAAGTCTGGAAGCCTTGCTGACATGGGTGTGTGAAATAGAGGAGCTAACAGCAAATCAGAAGCCTCCATCTTCAGAGGTCAAAGTGGTGAAAGCACAGCTTCAAGAACAAAGGGTTTGTTTCTTATCACCTCATTTCACACCCCATTATCATATTAAATTGCCTGCAGTAGGGAAATACACCAAAATAGTTATGTTACAGAGGACAGAGAAGGTGGAGCAAGGTGAGAACCCTTTTAAAAATGCTCTGTTCAGGGGTGAGTGGGCAAAGTTTGTGTCCACAATGACCTCTTGTATGCTTGGCTTGCCCTTTCCTTGGGGAAAGAACAAACAGGCAGATTTCTCACCTTTCCACTATAACCTCAGCTATTGTGAGCTCTTCCAATGAGGTGGAACCAACCTGGCAATAAACAATAGCGTCTTGACACATGAGAAGGCCACACTGATGAAAAGGTACCAAGTTGTAAGAACCAAACAAGAACAGTCTTATGAACATGAATCAAACTAATCAGAAGCATACGCCCAAAGCAGGTTTGCTAACATGGTCGTCAGGAGTCAATATGTATATAAATAAATGTTGACAATAAAGTTTCCATGTTTACCTTTGTCATGTGCATGCCTATGGGCCTAATATTGTTGACACAACCAGTCGTGATGCTTTTTGATATAGTCATAAATCATCAACTGAACGTAATCTGTATTTTTTAGCTCCTGCAGCGCCTCCTAACAGACCGACGGAAAAGTATGCATACCATGATGTTAGAGGGTCCTCGGCTAGTGGAGGCCCACCCAGGAGAGGAGGGGGAGCAGGCTAAGATCGAGATCTCTGCTCTCAAACAGAAGTGGGAGTCCATACAGTGGCAGGCAGATCAAAGGTCAACCAGTTTCACAGACAATGTCACACTTGAGCACACACACTTTGACGCATCTTATTTATGTTTAACTATATTTGTTTATAGGAGGGACAGCCTGGAGTGCATTCTACCTAGGGCCCAACTCTTCCAGGAAGGTGTAGACAATCTGCAGCAGTGGCTCATATCTGTTGAGCAAGCCCTTGCTGAACTACGTAATGCTGAAAGAGTGATGCTGCATCTTTCAGAAGCAACAGAGAAGGCTAAGGTTGGAAGTGTAGCCCTATTCTACATAAGTTTTTTTTGGTTTGTTTGTTTCTTGGAGAAGTAGAACTTAACATACAGTAATTTCTTTTCAGACCATCACTGATGAAATTCAGGCTAAAACTACTGAGCTTGCAAAAGTTCAAAAAGCAGGGCATGAGCTCATGGAATTGATATCAGGTAATAGTAATTAACACCCACCCAAATCATGAGGATTTGTTGATGATTTCAGAACAGAAGGTTACAGTAAACTCTTGTTTTTGTTTTACATTCCAAAAACAACAATGAATTAAAATCTGCAAACGATGCATGCCACTCCGTTTTATGCCACCCCTGTAGTCAAATTGCAAATTGTAGACAGTGAAGCTGCTCAATGCAGGAAATTTCAAATACATGCTCCTTCTTCACGTACACAGTGCGCGCATGACATTCGCAGACAGAGGGTGGAATATTCGAACCCAAATCCTGTGTGAAAACGACTGGCCAGAGGCTTGCAGGAATACCCATTGTGAACAGCTAAGGTGTTTAATCTACTAATAGAGATCCTGACGTTGATGTCAAGCGTCCCAAAATGGCCGTAAGCGCAACCATTTTGGCAGCATAGAAGACTCGCCTGCCACTCTGAGTAAACGGCAAATGCCACACTTTAACAATGATTGACAGGTGTTGTGGACACGCTGCCACAACGAGAAGAGGCACACAAAAAAAAGGATCAAGCATGCTCCAGGCTACCAAAAGAGGAACCAATGCGTAGCCAATGTTGCACTTTGTACATGGTGGCTAAATCAGCAGATGCTAACTGTTACCACCCACAAAATATGGAGGAAATAATCTGTTTCATTCATTTGTGCTGCTACGGTTTAATAGATATTACACAATTGAATTTAATAACTGATCAACACCATAAAAAATACTTTTTACGGTATAAAAAGACGGCGGCCGATTTAGCAGCATTTTTAGCACACATAAATGTATGATTTATTTGTATGATCAGATTTGAAAGGACTCACCGGCAGTGCTCTTGGGTGGAAAGTTGTCATATACAGTAAATGCTAGTATTAGCACTCCCCGCCATTGTCGCCCATTAACGCTGTACCAATACTTTCCTGCTGCAGGGGGCCTTGTTCAGAAAAATAGTCACGTGACGTCAGGATCTCTATTAGAAAAAGTTTGAGTCATAAATGGTCAAATAAAATGGCTATTGTAAAGATAACTTTGGGAAAATTTCTACATTCAGCAGCTTTAATACATATTGTAACAAATTTAAAAGTCAGCATACTTTCTAGTGGCGATATGAAACTTGAATGAAGATTATGGTGATGAACAAAGTTTAATTAATAATTGCCTTCGGCCCCGGTCACTACCAAAGGAACGGCATTAATTTATTTCTTGTAATATCAGTCAGAGCTGCCGCATTGATTATCTCACATGAACATTCCGAACTATTGTATTTTTCTTATTATCAGCATGACTGTGATTTCAGAGGAAGAACAACACCAGGTGCAAGAGAAATTAGATGGACTTCGTATCCGATGCTCAGTGTTAAATCTGAGTAGTCTGGATGTCCTCCAAAGGCTGGGGCAGGCTCTGGAAGCCTCAAGTCGCTGTACATCCAGCCAGGAGGACCTCCACCTGTGGCTGGGCCGCATTGAGAGAGAACTCCTGGGTGCAGCAGGGGCACATGCTGGAGATGCAGTGCTATGTGCAGCTGAAAGACAACAAGTAAGATCAAATATTAAAATGTTGCTCTGTTTGACTTTGGCTTTGTTACCAAGCTTGTCAGACATACGGTTGTTATTAAAGCCCATCATTTACATAAAACATTTTCGAATTTAGCACAATAATCAAGATGGAATCATGTCAATTGCTGCACTTCACATTTAACTCATTTGCTTCCAAAAATGTATAAATACGTTCTATTTTAAATGTTTTAAATGTCCTAATGCCGTATTTATACGTTTAAAAAAAAAAAGAAAAGAAAGAATTATGCTAGAGCATACAGAAGGCTTTGATGCAGCCCTCTCAACAGCAAAGAACGGTAGAAGAAATGGTAGTTATTACACAAACGGCCAGCTGGGGGCAGCAGAGCAAAAGAGATGAACGAGGGCTATGTCGAACAAAAATCTATTTTACTCACATTTCTAAATAGATTTGTGAATAATGATGAAACTTAGCTATATTCTAATGCTAAATGCTGCAAAACGGAAACCGATATAAATGTACTTTTTTCCTGATGAAAGAAGAGACTAATCTTTCTTTTGGTAGGTTACATGTTTTTATAGCATTAAAACACAATATTCAGTAGGCCTTGCCAAATCAGTCAAAATCCAGTAAAACAGTCGGAGTGAAAGGGGTTGCTTTAGCGAAAATGGCTGGGAGTGAATGAGTTAAACATAATGTTCCTCTCATTAGCAAGACAGCTAAGCAAATAAGAAATAAATAGCTCATTAACTTCAACTATCACTGTTGACTGTGTATTTAATGCTCGGGTAAAGCAAGTGGAGTTAAATATCTTGTGACTTAAAGCATTAACATCTGCTAATATATAGCTAGTTGTAGTAAGTATATCCAATCTAGCATTGCATTTTGTGAAGACAAAACAGATTGCATTGTCAATTCACTGTTTGCTTAGTAGCTGTAAAGTAACTTAATTATTTAGGAGTCACATTGACATCAAAAACATTTGGCTTGGGCATATGTTATTTTTTATTAATAGGCTATTAATATTTCTGTATTGTTGACTTGTAATGATCTTTTTAGTTTCATACTTAATATAAATAATACTATAGACCTAAGCCTACTTATTCTTTTTTTCTGTGCACTACATAATGTTACTTTAGTTGTCAAATGTGTATATTGTTATTTATGACCTTATGAACACTTTTCCAATATATGTTTTAATAGCTGGACCAGGCTGTCGTGAAAGAGGTGGCTTGGTTTAAGGACGCAGCGCAAAGGCTTGAAAAGATGAAAACTGTTCACCTTGATTCAGTCCTCATATCAGAACAACTCAATGAGCAGAAGGTTGTGAACAATGAACAATACATTCAATTTGTTCTGTGTGAAAAATGTGCAATTTTACTAGTTCCGAGCATAAACAAATGGAGTGTTTTGTCTGCTAAATAGATTTTGGCTGTGGAGATTCTTCAACACAGGTTCAACATTGAGAAGATGGTAAAAATAGCTGAAATCTTGCAAACGTACAGCGAGGAAAGTGAAGCATGGAATCTGCAGGTAATCTCTTCATTGCTGTAAATGTGATATGTTCAATGAAAAATGTGTTACATTTCCTTTTATCTCTGTATGCAGACCCCATTAGATGCCTTACAGGAACAATGCGCCACTACGTCAGCAACAAATTCCCATGCAGTTCTGCAGCTTGAACATGCACAATCACTTCTTGTTCAGTTCTCAGAGGGCCTTGCTGAAGTTTCACCCTGGCTAGAAGAAACACAAAGCCTTGTCGGCCAGCTCTCCCTCAGCACAATTAGCTTTGAAACATTCCGTGGGCACCAAGATCTTTTACAGGTAAAAGGAGACTTCTCCACATTACATCATTACATCACTCTTGGAGTTCTCTTTAAACAAAGAAACCCTTTTTACCTTATATTTTACTGTTATATAAATATCAAGGCATTGATTTCCGAAGATCATAAATCATGGACATTAAATTATGTTCACAAACCAATTGCGTGCTCTGTAGGTGGGTGTGTTGCATGTTATCTACTCAAATTTAGATCCTTTACTAAAATCCCAAATGACGGTCAAGGCAAGTTTATTTGTATTGTTCATTTCATACACAAGGCAACTGTGCAATGTGCTTCACGCAAAGAAAGACAACACCTACAAGCATCAACAAACACAGTAGTTAACAACATTCAGAGCAAATAAGAGTAAACAAAGGTTACAAAATGTACTAAATAGCATGTACACTCATTGTAACAAAGGGATGGACAACTTAAAAGGATACAAGGGGCTAAAAAAAATTGTGAATACGGAAGAGGATTAGTGCCAGTAAAGAAAAAAAATTGTGGGGAGGGGAGGCACGATTCTCACTTTATTCTCAGAATTCTCACTTTAAAGTCAGAATTTTGACTTTAAAGTGACAATTCTGACTTTAATTTCAGAATTCTGACTTTAAAGTGAGAATTCTCACTTTAAAGTCAGAATTCTCACTAATCTCATAATTCTGACTTTAAAGTGGGAATAATACTAGCGCTAACTAATAAAGTCAGAATCCTGCCAAACTTTTTTTCTCTCTCTTCACTGGCCCTAATCCTCTTCCGTACGTGAATGCTCCTGGGTAATTATTATTCATTTGCAGCATAATTAATTAATCTAATTAACGCGTTACACTGACAGCGCTACTTTTAACTTAAATGAATATATTTATGCACTAAAGCATTTCTGACGATGGTGAAACTCATGTGAGCAGCTACCAGCTCCCCCCTTTTGCAATAGCCAGTTACATATATAAAAAAATCCACTTCAAAGCAATCGTAACTGCTGTTGTTCAAATCAAATAAAAAAAAAAGTTTTGAAGCAAACAAAAAGTAACAATATACTTTGATGATTTATTTTATTTTTGCATAAAAATTCAGATTTAAAGATGGCACAAAACTGTTAAACAGCAAGCCAACATTAAGTGTAAGAACCTAAAACCTAAATTATAATTTAATTTTACACACTGTTCATCCCCAATGCAGTAATTTTTGTTCATGGTGTTTCTAAAATGTTAATACAAGCAGAAAAAAAATATTTTCTGTCTTGCCTGTGCCTCCTCATCCTTGTTATGCTCAGCCTATTTATAGATGCAAAATCAACCATTGCAATTTGTCTCAGGCTTGATAAATCACAATGTGCAAGCATACTTGATATACTTCTCCTAAAACATGCAAGATGAACTCAAGTTTTGCAAATTTGACTGACACTCCTTCTGTTTCCATGAGCAATCAAGTTTGCGCCCGTTTTTGCACACGCAAGCCTTAAACAAATCAGGCCCAAAGAGTTTAAACTCAGTGATGTTAAACTATTTAAATCTTTTCCTCCAATGCTAAGGGTCTGAGAGAATCAATAGCTGAGCATCGGCCGTTGATCTCACGCTTATGCTCCTTGGCAAAACGCCTGTCAGAGCTAAACCCAATTCAAGGAGAGGGATTTTGTCGCAAAGCTACTGAAGCTGAGGAGCGGCACAGAGCCATTAGAGACCGTGTCAGGGAGACCGCCGTTCTACTTGAAGAGTCCTTACCCAGATTCACTCAAGTAAGGTTTCACATTTTGCAAATTACCGCTAAGAACATGCAAATACAATAATCTGATACCTCAATTTGTGTCATTTTATGTATATTAAAACAAAAAAAGACGCTCTACGGTAATAATGGTTGTTTGAATGACAAATCGGGGCTTATCACGGCATTCTTGTTACTGCAGCTCAACGAGAAGATGGTTCTTCTCAGAGAAAGTCTTGACCGCCTGCGCAGTCGCATCCAAACTCCAACACCTCTTCAGTGCCTGTCCCTGAGGATTCAAGAGCAGCTGCATGACAACAAGCACACGCTGTCTGAACTTTCCAAGTTGGAGCTCAGCCTCAAAAGTGTCAAAACACAGGCACAAGACTTGCTGGCTAACACACAGGCGGCAGGGGATACGTCCATTGGCACAGGTGATAAACATTTCCTGAATGTAACTTCTTTACACATAGTGATGGTACCCTAATCCATATTACATGCATCATCCATGTTGCTTCTCAACAAGATTTTTCTCAACATCCTTACAATGCTAGCAATCCAGGAGCAAGTCTTGACTCTTTCCCGGCTGTTGGGTGAGACACAAAGTCAGGTTCAAGAAAGGGAGAGCTGGTTGCTCAAACTACTGGATCTGTCCATGAAGTTCTGGAGTGGTGTTGCTGAGGTCACAGCAGCTCTCAGTAATACACAACAGGCAGTTTTGGATCTTAATTCAAGCCAGACAGACTCTGAAACAATTCGCCAGAGCTTAGAGACCATGCAGGTTAGCCTGGGAAATCTTAAGCCTTATATTGGTATAAAACACAAAGTTTGACTTAATTATCCTCATTCTGACTAATAATAGACGCTCAGGGAGGATATTGACACTTTGCAAGGAGACTTAGACACTCTTGGTGTTCTCGGAATGGATCTGATGTCAGCATGTGGGGACACAGAAAAACCAGATGTAACAAAAAGCCTGGACGAAGTAAGCAATACATTGAAATTCTTCATTTATGATGATATGAGATGTTATGAGAAAAAACAATGTGTTTGACCTTTTTAAGCTTTATTGCCTGTGGAACCATTTGAATAAACTGTGCAATGAATGCCACGACAAGCTGGAGGAGTCCTTGCAAATAGCCTTGGATTATCAAGACACTATGCAGGTATGTATATGAATATGAACTTTAATGTTCGTTTGTGCCTCTTGTTTGTTGTAGAAATTTGTCAGCCTAACATTTCGTATCATAGGGACTTTTTGAGTGGTTGAAATCTGCAGAACTGAGGTCAACTGAAGAATTCATGGTTGAAACTGACTTGGAACCAGTCAAAGAGCAGCTGCGTGAACTCAAGGTGAGGACTCACAATGCAAAAAGGACAGTAGAAAATTTAAGAAGAAGAAAATAGGAAAATTATTACTTCAAATAAGCAAAATTATCTGCCAACAGAACAAGACATTTTTACTTAAATTTACCTGTAAGATTTTGAAAAATAAGAAAATAATACTCAGCCCATGTCAACCACATTGGTCTTGAAAACAATATTTTTAGACTAAAAACAAGTCCTATTGAATTTTTTCAAGAACTATTTCCTTAAAACACATACGTATTCATTTATGTTTGGCCAACTTATCTTAACTTAACAGGTTTTTATTGTATGACCCAGCCAGGGATTGAACCCACAACCTCCCAGTCTGAGGGCAGACACTCTACCACTAGACCACTGAGTTCATAGCGCATTTACTGGAATGAGGAAAAATGAGCTGAATAAATATAACGAAACAAACAGATTTTACAAGGAAAAAATGCAACAAATGCTACAATAAAGACCTAGTTTGCACTTTTGTCTGATTGTTTCCAGACTTGTATTTTAAGTCTTAAAATAAGAACAATCAACTTATGAAACCCCACTTCAGGGCCTTTGTTGTTGGTTAGTCATCTTAAAATGTGGAAAATGTTTGTTTTAAGCCTCACAGTACTTAAAACTGGCTGTTAACACTAAATACCAAGACTGCTTGATCAAATAAGATAATTAAGTAATAAGTATCTTAAAATAAGGTAACATGATCTTGTCTGCCAATTTTATTTAAGTAAAGATAACTTGTCAAAGCAAAATAAGCTAATTTAGGTTACATGTCAGAAATTATGTCTAAAGATTTCAATTTTTGCAGTGTGCACGATGAGATGACCAATTGACCACTGTGGCTACAATGGTCCTCCATATGTTTTCATGATGCTATTTATAAGCAACTTTCATAGCAGACCCCCAGTTTAACTTTTTTGCAAATATTTGTTTTCAATATTAAAAAAAAAAGCCGTATATTTTATTCAAGAATTTTGGGTGTTAAAAGAAGAAAAAAAATACAGACTACTGACACAATTATGGATCTCACTGTGGATTCGTCGTTGTCTTAATAGCCGTCAATTGTTCATATATTTTCGCTATTTGGGGGCCGGCCCATTCCCTATACCCCAGAAATAGCGGGGCTCAGTTTATTATCTCTGTATTTGTTTTCCTCAGGAATTTAAGCGAGAACTGTACCAGAAGAAGATTGAAATAGAAAGCCAAAACCATCGCTTTGTGTGCCGATTGTCTCCAGGCTCAGAGCGTCCATGCTCAGTCTCGCCCCTGTGCGACTTTCGATTGCGTTGGGACAGTCTGGAGTCAGAGACTGTCAGTAGACAGGTGAGGTTCCGCCATTTTAGAGTTGAATTTTCCAATAAAACTGGGAATGATCATGCTGTTCAAGTCTTACTTTTCTGTTTTCAGCATCAACTGGAGTGTGCTCTACTGGGTCTGGGGCAGTTCCGAAACACACTGGATGAATTGCACACATGGCTTGCCCATACTGCTGAACAATTGGAGGGCAAAAAACCCATCAGCATCGACCTGCAGGCTTGCGAAATAGAGCTCGCCAAACACAAGGTCGGTGATGAGATAATGATTTAAAAAAAGAAATTTGCTGAGTCAAATATGTTTCAAACATAGTAAAAACATACCACAGCCTTGAATGACAAACAGAAACATACCTGCCCGCTGTGTACCATATCCTGAAAAGTTATGTATAACAAATAACAATGGGCACAAAAATCTACAACAAGAATTTACCAGCATTGTATAACATTAACACACCAACAGACAAAAGCCATGAGTTTGCTTATGAAACTAACTCTGGAGTGTCTCTCTTTTCTTACAGGTCTTGCGTAATGATGTCATGTCTCACGTTCGCACAATGGAGTCCCTGAACCAGGCAGGCAAGGAGTTGCTGGAGGTTGGCTCCGGGGACTGCGCACATGGTCTTCAGTCTCGATTGGACCAACTCAGTGAAAGCTGGGAATTTGTTCGTTGTGAAACTGAACGTTATCAGTTGGAGTTAGAGAACAGACTCAGTCAGGTAATGCTTTTCACTTGTAAGGCTACAATTATGGGGTGTCGTTTGTAAAGCGGCTCACACATTTAGCCTCAAACAATATTCAATGTTACACATAAATGATTAATCTAAATGTTAAATATAAATGTTAAATCTCTGTTTTTAACTCAAAATGGTTTGTGTGAAGCTAAATATTTAGATAACATGCAAATTCAAACTGCAGATAACAGGAAATAGCAAAATAAGAGCTTGACGAGGTCAGTGTTTGTAGTGTTAAAGAATGAATAAAAAGCACCTTGGACTCTTGGACATAGAAAATGGTGATAACGACTACCTGAAATACCAAACATGTATGGAGAAACTTTATTTGACATGTACTTTTGAGTTTTTACGGCCCATGCACTCAGGGCCGTAGTCTTCCGTTCATGTATAAGTCCTATTTTACGGGTTTCCTGTTGCATTATTCATCGGTGTGTATTCATTTGTCCTGATTTCTGGCACACACGCTGCCTATAAGCTGAGAATGAATGGGGAAATACCAAAGAGGTGTGATTCACTGAGAACTTAGGCTGTGTGAATGTTTGTTTCCTGAGTCTTACAAATGTCATTTCAATGTATGAAAAAGATCATTCACACTTTAAATTAGAAAATACTTGATACCAGCTGTGAAGTTGGCCACAGATGCGCAGACCTCCCTGGCTGACGGCCACACTTAAACTTTGAAGGAGAGCATGTGTTTTATTTATTTATTTATTTGTCTGTTTGTTTGTTTACACCATCTTTAAAAAAATACAAATATGGCAGTAAGATTTAAAATAAATACAACACATGTAAATACAACACATGAAAGTGAGGTAGAAACCCATTACGCGTCTATTTATTTATTTGTTTGTTTATTTACTTCTTAAGTTATGTTTTAAATAGTGCTGTGATTCTGACTCAGTAAAGTTTGGAGGTCTAGCAAATATACTTGTCAAATAAAGTTACTCCAAACGTGTTGGTTATTTCAGGTATTTATCACCATAATCTATGTCCAATAGTCCATATCCCTAAATTAGCTTTTTTTTACGTTGAGCTTTTATTTTTGGTACTTCCAGTTTTCAGCAGTTTGCATTTACATATTAGCTGAATAAGTAATTATAATTTCGTTCAAAACAATTGAAGTATAGTTAGATTTAAGTGTAGATTCAGATTTAGACTTAACATTTTTATTTCATATTTTTATTTTAGGGGTGTCAAAATGAGTGTGTTAATTATGAGGTAATTTAAAGTTCCTTTAACGCCACTAATTTTCTTCATGCACGATTAATGACCACCCTTTACTTGGAAAGCCTGTACTGGGGGAATTCCAGAGCAGACATGTCCACGTCAAAATTTTGCAGTAATAAATGTAATAATAATGCATATATTTGTGGAGACAGGGGTCAAGTTGTATTTTAATATTTTTTTAAATGTGCAGCATTTCACAAGTTACTTCATGTTAAAGATTAGATAGCGCTTAATATGAAAAGAAAAATGCACTCAGCTTTCACCAATGTCTTACAAATGCAATTATGCCATCCAGTGGCAGAAAAATGACCTAAACACAAATCAATATCACATTTGTTTTTACAGTACAGTACATCTTTTTAATTTTAAATTGTTTTTATGATTATGAAATTACTGTATCAATGTTTAAAAGACGCATCTATATTTATTTTAGTTTTTTACATTAGTTTTTCAATTTCCACTTTTAGGTTACAATGAGGATGAAAACTTGGAAAAAAATTTTTACTGTACATTTAAAACAGATATAAAACTTGTGATTAATCGTGAGTTAACTATTGAAATCATGCGATTAGTTCAGATTTAAAAAAATTATCACCTGACACCCTTATTTTATTTACATTTAACATTTAGGTGTAAACTATTAAATTATCTTTAAGTTGACAAATATTTTTGTATGCGCAAAAAAGTAACTCTCAAAAATCCATGCCAGTTTTAAAAACATTCTTGAAAGGGAAATGTGGCAAAATATTGCTATTATGTTCATCGTGAGCTGCTTTACAAACAGCGCAATACTGTATACTGTAATTGTGAGTGTCATTCCATTCATATTTCCACCCATTCAATTTCTATGCGTTTGTAATGAGAGTGGCTTTGTTGGGTTGCCAATTATGTGTGTGTACACTTACTCAAGCAAAATGCATTTTATGTCGTCTGCTGCAGGTGCAAGATATTACAATGGAGATTCAGGACCTCCTTCAATGGCTCGACAACACAGACATCAGATTGCCATCTTCCAAATCCATGTGGGGTATGCCGGAATCAACCACTGAGAGGCTTAATGCTCATTTGGTGAGACACACAAACTCAGTTACAACTCTTTGAAGTAGCTCAAAGTTAATCTCCTACTTCCTTTGTTCTGCACACATGCGACAGGAGTTGTGCAATGAGATGGAGTCAAAGCTTCACACCTACACAGATGTGAAAAATGCCATTCAAAGAATGCTGGAAAGCAGCAATGTTGTGCCAGGATCCAGTATAGAACACAGCCTGTCGATCTTAGAACAAAGGTGGTCTTCGGTGTACAACAAAGTTCAAGAGCGAAAGGTTTCTCAATTTATCCGTTTGTTTTCTGTTCTAACTGCTTTATCATTGCACAATTAAGTGTGTGTTGCTGTTTTTAGGCAAAGCTTACAAAGGGCTTGAGTCTGGCCAAGGAATTCCACGGTGACATCCAGGATATTCTCACCAAGATGTCCAAGTGTAAGGAGTCTATCGGACTCCTTCCATCTCCCAGCTTCGTTCTGAATACAATTTATAACCAACTGCAGGATCATAGAGTGGGTCATTTTGTATACCGTTCAGTATATTATTTTCTTCTTCTGTCTTCATCTTGTGATGCCTGTTTGTTCTCAAATGTACCTATCTGTAAAGACACTGGTGGATGAAGTGAATGGTTATGGGGAGAAGAAGACCACAGTGGAGCGTGCTGGCAGTAGACTCGCTGAGCTTAGCAGGAGAGAGGATTGTGATGTTATTCATAACCTCATCATGACTGTCCAGGACCGCTACAAAAATCTGCAGCAGTGTATTTCAGACAGAGGCATTATGCTGGAGGAGGTGAAAAAGAATGCCAAACAGGTATAGAGGATTTTCGACATTTATGTAAATGTTTACCTTAACTGGGAAACTTGACAAGTCACCTACACTTTATTTCAGTTTAATGAATCTTGGCGCCTCCTGGTGGACTGGATGTTTGATGTAGAAGAAACATTAGACAACCATAAAGAGATTGCACCGTCACATGAGGAGATTAAACAACAACTAACTGAGCAGAAGGTGCAGTCCACTTTTAACAACGTTTATTTGTTTTTGGGTTTTTTTGTTTTTACTTTGCATATTCACTGATCCCATTCCCAATAATTTTCTTCAGGAGTTCCAGAAAGTGCTGAGATCCAAGAGGCCCATGTATGAGGCGACACTAAAGAGTGGCCGCAAACTTCATGAGAGAGCTCAAAGCAGCCAAGACCAACAACACCTGGAAAACCTCTTGGCCGAATTGAAAGACACGTGGGACACCATCAGTGGAAAGTCTATGGAGAGGTATCGGGATCTGTTGCTGTTGGCAGGACAACATTCATTCCCACTACATTTAACAGCTGCTTATGTTTTTCTTTTTGCAGACAACACAAGCTGGAGGAAGCTTTGCTGTTCTCAGGAAGGTTCACAGATGCTCTTCAAGCACTGAATGACTGGCTTTATAGAGCTGAGCCCCACTTAGCTGAGGACGTTCCTGTCAGTGGAGACAAGGACATGGTCAACAATCTGATAGACAAACATAAGGTATGGCATCAAAACAGAATTTATATGTCAAGTTACATTTTCTGCTAAACATACAATCATTGTCTTATTTTCTTTCTTTGTTCTGCTGAACATATTTCATTCTGTTCTTCGTGATTCTATAAACCTGTGAGAACTGATTTGGAACTATTGGTTGACACTTTCATTCAGATAATGATGCTCTCAGTCACTTTATATTTCACGGGCTTTGCGTGTAGTGTATTAGTGTCACAATTCTGCAGGTTGTCCTAATTGTTTTTATCGCAAAGGCATTTCAAAAGGAGCTGGGTAAGCGAGCAGGGTGCATCAAGACCCTGAAGCGCTCTGTAAAGGACCTGACTAGGAGCAGCACTGCTGATTCACACTGGCTGCAGGAGCAAATGGATGAACTAGAGGGCCGCTGGGAGGTGGTGTGCAAGCTGTCAGTCGGCAAACAGGACAGACTTGAGGCTGCATTTCAGCAGGTACGTAGTTCAAGTATAGTATTAATGGTCAATGGAAGTGCACTTATGTATACAGCGCTTTTATCTACACCATATGCTGCTCAAAGTGCTTTACAAAGGCTCACATTCATCCATTACATTATGGTATGTGGAATACACGCTTGATACTTAAACCTGTTAAAATAAGTCAAATATAAATAAGTTGAACTGTTTGGGCCCTATTTTCATGCCCAGCTCAAGTCTAGCACAAAGTCCAGTCTAAATTTGGGTTGTGTTTCCTTTCTTTTTGTATTTTGCCTAGCACAGACTTCCGGCCAATGGAAGTCGCTGCCCTCATTTCCTTTAAAATCAGGGCGGTCAAATCGCACACAGACATTGACATTGCTGAAACAGAAATTAACCCGCAGTGGTCCTTGCATAAGATTAGCGCACACAAAGCCCGATTATTTAGGTAAACTTATGGATGATGTTGTCGGCCGCACTTATGATATATGGGCAATTAAGACCTAAACATGTGTCAATGTGTGACCCGCCCATGGTTGTACCACATGGTCAGGCTACAATGATACAGAAGGATTGTCCCACACTTCTATCACATTTCTGAATGAAATACGATGACACCCGCCACACATGTCCGCGGAACACCAAATCTGTCTGCCCGCGCTTCGATTAAATCCACCCAAATCACATTACACAACATTCGTCACCACTTAGACCTGTTTTTTACGAGTCTAAAATCAAATGGAATTTTTAGTTATCAAATTGCCTGGTTTGCGGAGACGCGGCAGCTTTCAGCTTTGTCTGCTGGAATGCCCAGCGAGGCACAATGCAGTCTCAAATACGCTGAACCATACTTGCTCCGGCTTGAAAATGAAGACGCACCCGTTTTTACACAGAGCGCATGGACCCCTTAGTGTCTATATTTCACTCGTTGTTAATTCGTGAAATTGAAAATGAAATTGAGGTTTTACATCAGGGGTTTGGTCCGCAAGAGCCCCTATCCAGCCTGTTGTCCATGTTTCTCTCCACTAACACACCTGATTCATGATCAGGATTGTTATCAGGCTTCTGCAAAGCTTGCTGATCAGCTGATCATTAGATTCAGCTGTGCTGCAGGAGGGAAACATGAAAAACAGACTGGAAAGGGGCTCTCGAAGACCGAACTTAAGCACCCCTGTTTTACATGATGCTTTCTATTTGATTGACAAATATGATAATGTTGCTAACTATCGTGTCTTAATCTTTGTTCTCTTGAGGCTGAGAAATTTGATGGCCTTGTCCACTCTTTCATGGAGCATCTCAGTGAGGTGGAGAGGCTTTTTAAATACGGAGTCGTACCAGAGGAAGAGCAAAGTTTGCTTGCCTTCTACAAGCAAAGTCAGGTAAAGACTATTTACACATGTGTTGAAAACATGTGTGAAGGTTATATGTGGGGTGAGGTCAGGGCCACGGAACAAGCCTGATTAGGATTTAATAACATCCAGTCTGGCAATGTGGATGTTCCTTACGTGAAATGTTTTTTGCTTCCTTATCCACAGGAGACAATGTTTACTTTAAAAACTCAGGCAGCACAGTTAGAGAATATCCAGTGTCTGGGTGAAAAGATTCTTTCCTCTTGTCACCCAGACTCAATAATAACACTCAAGTCCTGGATGGGTGTCACCAAGACCCGCTATGAGGAGGTGAGCGATTGTGTGTCAATTACTGGTTAGATAAATTAAATGAATTAGCAGCAGTATTCATCAGCATAGGATCCTTTTGTGATTTTCTGAGATAGGTTCTGACATGGGCCCAGCAACAAGACTTAAGGGTTCAGAAGAGTTTAGCTTTACTGGAGGAGGAGAGAGAGGAAGTCCAGAGGTTGTTGGAGTGGATCTCCTCCGCACAAGAAGCTCTCAGCATCCGAGATGAAGAACCTGTGCCTGAAAACACAGAGCAGAATCAAGAACTTATTGAGCAGCACAGTGTATGTGTTTTTTCTTTCTTTCTGTCATCTCAAAAAAAAAGAAGAAAAAAATCTATAATTGTTCACTTGTGTGATTTCCTCCTGTAGGTATTCACGGAGGAGCTAAATAAGAAGTTGCCAGAAGTTGAACATGCAACAAAGTCCTGCAAACACAAGAGTGTTTCTAAACTGCAAGTTTCCCCCAGCAAACGGCCAATCATGAGTAAGGACACCAGTTTTAATGTGATATAAACTGCTTGTGTTTAACATTGACTTAATGCAACCAACATTCGACTTCCACTCTTTGTCTACGCAGAGAGGCGGAGCACTCTGAAGTTGCAGCCTCCAGCACCACTCCCCCTGGAGCATCTCGAACCCCACACCCCACAGCTCAGTCAGCTGGTCAGTCAGTGGCAGAAACTTTGGCTCCTGGCGCGAGCAAGACAAAAACATCTCGAACAACACCGGCAAAAACTCAAAGAGGTTATTGTGTTGTTTTTTTAAGGATGTTAGTATGAAACAAGTCCATGTTAGAAAGGTACAACGTATATGCACCTATTTTGATGTCTCATGAGGTAGTAAGCCCTTCATTTCTGCTTTTTTAAATACAGATAGAAGAATTTGCCAACTTTGACTTCAATATTTGGCGAAAACGCTACATTCAGTGGATCAGCCATTTGAAGTCTCGCATTCTAGATGTATTCCGCAACATTGACCGGGATCAGGATGGCCGCATCAGTCAGAAAGAGTTCATCGACTATGTTCTGGCTTCCAGTAAGACCTTTTGTTGTTTTGTGGAAATGTGAAACGAATACCTTACCTGATTTCAATGACAAATGGCCAGTAAATGTGATGCAGTTTAAAGCACAGAAACCATAACAAAATAATGTCTGTTTATAACTACTATTTATTGAAGTCATAAAATTACATTTCAGAAGTATTTGCAGCAAAGTACATTTACAAATTATCTTTATTATTACATTCTTATTATTATTTTATATTATTATTATTATATTATTGTATTGTACTATTGTTATTATATTAATATTTGTATTATTATAATTACTATTATTAAATAAATTAAATTATCTTCATTAAATGCAACATTTTTTAGACCCATGTGCACCATTGTCACAGACATTTTTTTATGTACTGTATTTTATTATATTTTAGTAGTCTTATTATTTCCCTGTTTCCCCTGTATGGACCAATGATGCATACAGATCCTACACAGTACATTTTGCAGAGTACATTTTACTCTAAAAAGAGTCTGTTTGTTCCCACTCTAAATAGAGTAAAATTTACACTTAGAAGGTAGTAAAATATTTAAAGTAAATTTTACTCAAAGTATTTTTACTGTGTGCGAATTGGCCTATCCAATAACTAAAACCTAGCAATTTTTTTTTCACTTAGAAATTCTAATTACATTTTAGAAGGACATTTTGCGAGTACATTTTATAAGTTACACAGGAGTTGAGGAACGAACTGACGACCTTCAGCTTGGGAGAAGGCCATTCTACCACCTGAGCTATTTTACTCGAACTCTTTGCTCCTATCCAAAAATAAACCCCCCAAAATTATCTCGTGCACACAAAATACTTTGAGTAAAATGTACTGAATATTTTACTCTCTTCCAAGTGTAAATTTTACTCTGTTTATAGTGGGACCAAATAGACTCTTATTAGAGTAAAATGTACTCTAAAAAATTCACTATGTAGTTTCCATAGTACATCAAATAGGATACAGTTATGTGTTAACTCTGAACAACTCCTCGTCACTGCAGAATTCCCCACCAACTCGCTGGAGATGAATGCCGTGGCAACCATCTTTGACATGAACAGTGATGGTTTCATTGATTACTATGAGTTTGTGAGCGCGCTGCACCCCAACAGAGATCCTTACAGAAAAACTCTGGATGCAGATCAAATCAATGAAGAGGTACAAACAATTCATACTAGCCATACAATTACTTGTCGTGACTCGCATGTTACACAAATGGCTCTACACACTTTTCCAGGTGAGCCGCCAGGTATCACAATGCAACTGTTCCAAGAGGTTTCAAGTGGAGCAGATAAGTGCTAACAGATACAGAGTGAGTTATCGTTTGGACTTTACATTTGCTTACAAGCAATATTTTCACAATGAATTGCTATTGCAAATTTTCAATTGTGTGCAGTTTGGAGATTCCCAACAGTTGCGCATGGTTCGTATGTTGCGGAGCACACTGATGGTCAGAGTGGGAGGAGGCTGGACTGCTCTAGATGAGTTCCTGGTGAAGAACGATCCCTGCAGAGGTAACGTCACTACAAACTGGGCGTGCACCAATAGCATTTTTACATCAAGGACATTGTTGGATGACAAAATGTGCCAATAAAAATAAACAAATAGTTATTAATTCAAATGGCAACAATATGAGAATACAGTGTTCTCTCGCTACTGCGCTGTTTGGTTAATGCAGATTCATTTTATTGCAGATTTTCATTTGTGACATTTTTATGGTTAAAGCAAGACATGTTAAGATTAAAAAGAGAAACTTTAATGTAGTTATTCAGCCAACATGTCATCGTACTTGTGCTCAATGTGCTGCCGGGGTGCTGGCGCAGAGCGTGCATCTGTCCACATGAATTTATTAGCGTAGCCTTTAATCCAGGGATGTCAAACATACGGCCCGGAGTTTAATCCGGCCCGCGAGAGGATTTTGTAAAGTAAAAAAAAAAAAGAGTAATGTCAGACCAATTAATCAGCCGGCCACAATCAAAGCATATAAATTCATAATTTCACAAGCAGTCCTCAGATGACCAACACAACTGATGATGTGTCTCGCTGGTGAAGCCTCTTAGCAGTCCCCCACACCCCCCACACACCCACACCCCCGATCCGGACCACTTGGTAATATATTTTCCTCCATGCGGCCCCTGAGCTAATATGAGTTTGACACCCCTGTATAATCAATAGCTCGGTATTTGTTTTACATTTTGCATTTTAAAAGTTTAATTTATTAAGTGTAAGAGCTTAACCCAAGAGTGGTATTTTTTTTTATAGACTTGTATTAAACTCAAAATTGACTCTGCTCTTGAAGTGTGATAACTAAGTCAATAATGAATATATTCAACAACTCAAAACGTTCATGTTCAATGCACCAACAAAATATTAAATTAACAAGATGCATGGTCCAGGCTAGTTTCATTAGTTTTTCTGCTGGACCATAATACAAAAGCAACACTGATTGTTATTAGTTGAGTTTCAGTCTATTTTGTTTTTCATTAATTTTGAACAATGTTATTTCAGAGAAGGGTAACAACAACAACAAATTGGTCTAGTGTGCACATGCCGACATCAGGCAGTATTTTGATGAATTGCTATTATAAAATAAAAAACACTTTTTACAACATTGTGAAAACTGCTCTTTTGCCAACAGTAAAAGGTCGGACCAACCTGAAGATCAAAGAGAAGTACTTGTCTCCCACGGGGAGCACCTCGAAAGGTTTGACTGTCAGCAGGTCCAACTCAAGCCTCAGTCTCTACAGCAGTGCCTCCGCCCCCACTAGCCCAATGACACGCAAGGCAAGCTATTACTCCTACTCAAACCTTGGCCACCTTTGCTTTGAAGTCCACTCCCCTGCATGACATTTAGATTTACTCTTGTACATGATTTTACCAATGACAGCTGATTCGCATCTTATCTTGCTTTTCAGGCTTTACTACGTCGAAGTTTTTCAGGCGACCGTTGCATTCGTCCTCGAAGTTCCATTGCTGCATTGGGATCTGAACTCCTGTTCGTCACAACAGAGGGGCACAACTCTCTATCACCATCAGGTCAGGCAATCACCACAGTTATATGAAATATCAAGTTTATGTACTAGTGGTGCAACGGATCATCATTGATCCGTGGTCGGATCGGATCAGGCCCCACGGTTCGGATCACCCATAATCCACGGATTGGTTGGTGGGGGGGGGGCACACCAACAACAAACAGTGCGCATTCACCATCATTCAGACATGTCAAGGAAGCTGAAACATACTCAACGTAACACGCTAAGCCAAACTTCAAAATAACGTTGACCAAATACAGTAATACATTGACGGCAATGCAAATAGCCTTAGTAGACTTTTACCTCGGGATTACACCAACTGCGTGTGCGTTGCGTCTCCACTCTGCTCCGTCGGCGCAGCCGATTTGTTTCCATTCTATCAGCTTGTTCAAATTACACCGGCTGCGTGTGCGCTGCGGATCGACTGCGGAGTAGCTGCGTCGTGGCGGAGGCCGCGCGCACGGATAGACATATTTTCTATTTTTGCCGGACGACGCATCTGTCGGCATCCGTCAAATGGCAAACTAGCACAGAACACATTGAGCGGGACAGGAAGACCGACACAGTTTCAAAATAAAATTTGTGGTTACCTTTCAGAATAAAACACTCGCCAGATCCTATTTCGCAATCATGTCAGTAAACGTCATAATGGGCGTAGCCAGGCCTGGAGTCAACGGGCCAGGTGCTTATTCATGGTTTAAACACCGGCGAACATGGATGAAAATAGGTTTATATTGGAGGTGGAAAGCCACAAAATAATATATGACACGGCACATCCTTTTTAAGGACAACCCCCCCAAAAAAGGCAGGAAAAAAAGGTTACATCAAATTAGGTGAAATCAAAGGTTCCAGTCCACCTCTATTTCTGCTTCTCTGTTGAACACAGACAAAAGTGTGTTTGTCGTTGTTTTTAATGCCACATTATCGCGCGAGATCACGCGAGACATGGTGGGAAGTTGTCCGCGATGCAGCTGCCGGACCGCAGCTGTGCGCAGCTGGTGAGTTTTGTCCATAAAATTGACATGTCCGGAGCACGCAGTCAAGATGCAGCGGAGCGGAGACGCAACGCACACGCATGCGGTGTAATCCCGGGATTAGTCGGCTCACGTCGTGGCATGATGGCTAGCTTGACTTCCCTTTTAGACATTTAGGCTTTCTTTATCGTAGCTTTGATCGACATTGTAGTTGCGACCAACATCAACACAACGCTATCCTAAACTCATATTCAGTCCCTAATTTAGGATGCTAAGAAACCGCTAATTAATTATGCCGTCATTGTATGATACGGCAGAAGTCTTCGACGTAAATCGCTAGCAGCTAAGTTTTAGCATTACCAAGGAGTGTCTGGCTAATAGCTGTAAGTGAGTTTGACAGCTGGTACTGTACCTGATTTACTTGAATTATTTTTCAATATTCTGGACCAAGGCTACTTTTTAATTCACTCTCCATGTTTAAAGGAATGGAATGTGCCATAAATTGCACTTTGAGGTCTTTTCATAGTTTTTTTTTTTTTTTTTAAAGAGAGCGTTAGAACATCCTCATTTATTTTACAAAACACTTTTGCCATTAAAACAACATTCAACTCAAAATTTCAAAAATAGTCGTTTTAGATTTTAGGAACACAATTTTAAGCCATTAAAACTTTATTTACCACATGGACCGTGTATAAAATAAGAATGTTTCTGCCTCATATTGCACTTAAAGTTATGTTCCTAAATCCTAAAGGGCTATATTAGACATTTAGATTTTTTAAAAATGGGAAAAAGTGTTTTACAAAATTAATGAAGACAAAGTATTTTTCTGATCCGAAAAACTATCCGATCCGTGATCCGATCCGTGATCCGATCCGTGATCCGATCCGTGATCCGATCCGTGATCCGATCCGTGATCCGATCCGTGATCCGATCCAAACTGTGACTTTTGTGATCTGTTGCGCCACTATTATGTACGGTAATGCAGTTTATAGATCATTCACTGTATATTTATACAATATGTCGCTTTGTTTTCATTCTTCTTCACCCCCCCCCCCCCCCCAGAAGAAGCTGAGAGCCTGCTTCCCACATGATTGCCTCTGCCTCCATGTGTGCACTAAATCCAAACAGCCTTATGGCCCTGAATGACAGACACAGTGATAAGTAGGAATTTTGAGATTGAAGGGCTCTAAACAAAAACACAAAAAGCAGACCCTAAAGAGAAACTACTGTAAAGGTAAAAAAACAAGAAAAAAAGAAAGGTCTGTATCTTTGGGTGTATGCTAGTAAGTAAAGACATTGAAACTGTTGTGTATAAAGAATCAAAAATTTTAATTCCCCAGTTCCAATTCGCACACAAAAATATAATTGCATACAGAGTAGTTTTGTAAAGATTTTGCATGGAAACTGAATGCATGGTAGCTTGATAAACAGTGTTTTTGTCCCCTGTTAGCATTACTTTCTGATTTTAATATTGTCAAAATCAGAAAATCTCAACTGCTATGTAGTAATTGCCTGGTTAACTTAATAGTGGAAATAAATGCTTGAGCAAGAACATTTATATAGAATGGGACTGACATGAAAAAAAGAAGAAGTGCGCTCACTTTGTGTTGCTCACTGAGTAGCCAAAAACACAAATACCAAAACCACTATGCGTATGCGAGGCTTCAGTATGTGAATTGTTATTTTGCTGCAAAGATGATATTGTGGCAGGGCCACACTTTTGCATCTTTTACAATTTCTGCTGCCGTGTGTTTATGCGATTATTTGAATGCTCTGCAGTTTTAGGATAGTTTGATCATTTCAAATTTTGTATCCAACAATGCAATTACATTTTGACAAGCCGATTATTTTGTCCGGATTGGTTTTGATGGATTTTTATGGAACATTGCTGTGAAAGTGTAGATCTTAAATTTCCTTTTTATTGCAATAAGGGTTTTCATTTTCTTCACATATTAAGCACTTTCTGTGTCTGACCACTTTACAGTTCGATTTATATGCAAGAAATGTAGTAGTACATGTTAGTGTCTGAAACTAATGTTTTTGTACATCAGGTAATCTGTCTTTTTCAACATTACAGACTTTAGAATTTGCAATATGTGTTTCTGCTTGTCTAGCCAGCAACTTGTACCAAAAGTGCATCTTGTTCCTTGTTTTTACATACGCACATACGCAAAAACAACATTGCACCCAGAGTTGTATTGCTCATTTCAGTATGGGGAATATGAGAGATGCCGCACAACTTTACCCTGGGGTGACATGAAATGAAATTTCCCTTTAGGAACTGTCACTAAACTGGTCAGTGGTAACGCCATACCTCTTTGCAACATTTGAAAATACGTAGCATAAATGTACCATTATTTGTTCTTCTTTTTCAAATCTGACATTACAGACAGAAGTTGAAATACTGTAGGATTGCATTTGGTCTATGCAGTTGTGAATTGTTGAATATTTTTACAGCATAAAATACTCCTTTATATCCCAAAGTCCTCTTTGGCCTCAATTTGGTTGTATTATGGTGTATACGGGGCAACATTTCAATTTGATTACTATGCACCCTTAACTTTAATCTACTGTACATGTTTCTGTACCCAGCAGCACTCATTTTAATGTCCAATTTTGGCGACCTCTCGATTAAGGTCTTTAATAATTTTCTGTTTATATGTATCGAATAAATGCATCATTTGTTAAAAAAAAATTAATATTGGTTGTGATTATTGTAGGGTACCTGTAAGATTCTATCAAACAAGCACATAGTAAGAAATGTATTGATTTTGGTGGATTTTTTGCGCAAATATTTTTTGTTAGGGGTGTTTCCAATAGTTGCCATGTTTTGCCATTACGTGGTAGTAGAGTAGTAAATGTAGGTCATACATGCGTGCATAGACCTCTGTTGTGTATATTATATCATGATCAACTTGGCAGACATTTTATCTGTGGATCCTCAGCGCAGTTTGCGTTCCTGCCGTCAAAAAAAATAAATCCTAATCTTTCCACAATCACGCAGAGCTACAAACAAAGTCCTGCTGCTTTTAAACACAGAGGCCAGGAGTTTTAAAAAAGAAAGCAGTGTGTTGTTCTATGAAAATACCGACCATGACTCTAGATCACAACAACACCCTGCTGTTATGTTTTATCAAAACAAGTCTATGCTAGCTAGCCTATGTGGCCTCTTTGGCTCATACACATTATATGGGACATTGAATTGGAAAATTGTACTAGAACAACCCTAAAAAGTCCTTCATAAGAAAATTCTTAACCTGTTCTTTACAGTATTTACATACAACCACTTGCAGGAAAAATTGCACACTGAACAAGACCCAAACATAACTGTAGCTTCGAGGGTGCGACTCAATAGTTGTTTTTGTTGCTCAAAAAATTTATTTTTATTACATTCTCTCTGATACTGTATTTTATTTTTGCTCCATCCTTCCTCTCTTCTTTGTTACCTCCCTCTAACCTTACTCCCTTGCTCCACCCAGACATGTTTCCTCAGGCTGTGGTTCCCAGGCTGGACCCCTGGCTCAGCCCTCAGTAGTCACATGACAACATCCCAGAGATCTAGATTAGCAAAACACTGGAGTCAAAGTGAATAATGCATACTCCACTGGAGCATCAAAAGGCCACCACTGATTTGCTGCACAGTGTCTGTATCGCTGCATACTTTTTTCTACGGGTGTGAAACCTTTCACTACAGCTGACTCAGCATTTTCATTTCCACAGGAAGGTAGGTAGTATTTGATGTCATTGGCATTGATTACAAAGTCATTGAAAAATAATAATAATTGTGAAGCGCTTTGAGTGTGTGAATGTCAAAGAGAAAGAACCATGTGTTATTATTATTATTTAAAAAAAAAAATGATAATGTGTCCATATATTTTATGGAAGTAAATCTTTATACTAATGAATAGTACTGTAATACAAATATACATATATGTTTTTGCTTCCAAATACACATTAAATGTGTGCGTTATGTAAAAAGTGAGCGTGTTTTTAAAGACATTTCAGTCCATTTACTTGCTTTTTTTTGTTTTGTTTTTTGTTTTTGATTTGCTGCTTTATTTACATTCCACAAACACAAATATTAATCATAATTCAATCTTTACACTAGTGGGGCTGGATAGAACATAATACTGTATACTTATTTAGTTTACTCCGACCTGCCACGTCCAATATGGCGGGCACACTCACGTACCGCAGCAATGGTCAACCCGCTCAAGAGGGGGTTCTATGTTGGTCTTTGTCAGCTCACCGCCCTTGTGGATACACCGGCATGTATGCACGCACGCGCAGTCCTGGCTCTTGGTCAACTGTTTCAGAAACCCAAAGTACAGTAATATGGCGTAATGGATGGAGGCGCTGTCACCTGTCTGCGCGCTCATATAAGCGCGTGTACGGCTGGGATGCAATAAAGTCATAATAGGTTGTGTGATGTTCGCGGAAGCCGGTAGAGAATAATTTCTTTTGACCGGAACACGGTAAGCGTACCTTCACGCCTTTGATTTATCATACATTATTTTTAGACAAATGTGTGGCTTCATGATGTCCACAATGTGTGTAGAACTCTAAAGTAAAGGTTAACAGTCATTATGTATTTAGCTTATTGAGTACATCCACGTGCTTTTTGTGTGAGCAGTGTGTTAGTGTGTGAAAGTTCATGGCATCCTTCACCAGAGGAGGAGAGAAGGTCAAGTACAGCATTGAGCAGGCAACTACGCCATTTTCGTTGAGTTTGGACTTTGGCCGGTATTTTGAATATCTTAAGCATTTGATGTACGAAACATGCACACCAAACATAAGAGTATTTTGAAATCGGAGCATAATTGTTTACCCTCATATATGAGATCTAGTTCAAGGCCAGGGCTGTGTCAAAAAAGTAAATGATGTGGAAAAAGTATTGCTCCTCTTCATGAGTTTAGTTTAGTTTAGTTTTTTTGCTTATTGGTGACAATGAAATGTTTCAGATCATCAGGCCACTTGTATTATCGCACAAAGAAAATCCAAGTAAAAATAAAATTGTTTTATTTGCTGATTTCACAACTCAGGGGGAAACCTAGAACACCGTCTGACTACTGTGGGAAATTAATTTACTGTAAACACATTCAAAATTGTTTTGACATTAATAAATTATTACTACATTTAAATAAAATAACACGAGACAGATTTAAAAAAGGGCCAAAATGATGATTAATTCTACTAAGACTGAAAGATGAAACATGTACTTTTTTTGTGGAGTTACCCTTTGAGATTAGTCATTTTAGAATTTCGAGGGTTTTCAAAATAAAAATCCAATAAGACATCCATACAAACACATCTCTCCCCATAGACAGTGACACCCAACCCTACCCAACCAACCAATCAACCAGACTACACACCTGACTATTTGACTGAATGGGCTGCTCCTTCCAAAAATGCCAAAACTTGCCATAGCTGAATGTTCGTAGTGAAAATACAGTCTGTAAAGCGTATCCCTCGGCAGATAAGTGTGGTCCACCAAAACAAAAACAGCAACCCGTTGTCCTCCTTTCGTTGTGAAGAAAGTATTGGCCACTCTTAGCTTGCCTCGGATGCCGCTAGCTTAGCATTAGCTTCTTGGTTGGAGCAAATGTTTAACCTCACCAACTGCTAAAAGTCCACAAACCACTGTCACCAATGTAACGCTGATATTTTCATGAGGTAGTATAGTTCCAAGTGAAGGCCACGGGGAAAGAACAGCACACGAGAGGGAATAGTTCCACAGTCAACTTTATTCAGTGTCTACACTCCGAGTGACTACAACATAACTCTCTCAATCCATCTCATCATTTGCCTTATCACCACAGATATCCTTCCGCCAATACAACTCACAAATCACAGTAGTTCCCCAAATAAGAAACAAAATAGGTCCACACAAATGCATACATCAATGTAAAAATACATATTTTTACAGTAGTAATGGGTGGTAGGCTTGCAAAGTGTGGTCTCTCTGAGGCACCGTAGTGTGTGCGCGCTTCAAAATAGTTGCATTCTATTAGTTCACCACTAGATAGCACTAAATATGACACACTTTCTCTTTAAGAAAAAAATATTTTACATCAAATCATGTGTGCCACAATGGGGTACCGCAAGATATACGCACCACACTTAATCAATATTCATGAGTCTAGCGAGGGGGTCAAACTCGGCCGGCCCGTCATGCTAGATGCATGTAAACAGTCTACTAGCGAGATGTCTACTGCGCTAAATCTACTAATTGTGTCAGACATTGATATCCCTGGTGCCAAATTCTCTGGTAAAGACATCGAAGAACATAATGTTCAATTAAGGAGATGGCTTGAGTGTTCAATGGCTGAAAAAGACGGGAAAAGAGCCGACCTGATCCAGAGGAAATGTGTTTTTTTCTTCTCCCCCTCAAAATATTCTCCTACGCAACTGATTCTCCAGTTTCAACAAGCTATCCTTCCATATGCCCTGTCTGTCATATCTGGTTGTCTTATGTCTTTGATAGTTGTTGGGGTACATTTTTATTGCTTTGTGTGTGTGTGTGTGTGTAGCAATCACATTTCTACTCGGAAATTCTTGGGCACGACAAAGAAAACTCGCTAAACCCATCATATCCTTCCCGCTTATAAACCCGTTTCCTCAATTCAGAAAAGGCCCTACAGATAAATTTTCATACATGTCACAGCTGCACAAAAAGCTAAAAATAAAAAAAATCAGGCGGTAACCATATACTAGGGATGTAACGATAGTCAGACACCACAATATCACTATTAGGGTTGTGCCAAAAAATCGATTCTCAAAAAGTACGTTTTAGAATCGATTTTAAATGTTCCAAAATCAATTTTCTTTAAATTATTTTATACTGTGTGCCTTTTATTTGGAGCGCTGTTCATGTTGTACCCGGTTTGGCCACTGAGGGGCAGTGTGGTTCCACACAGTCTAATACTCTGTTAAGTTGTACATTAGAGAGTAGAAGGAAAAAGTCACGATCAAGTTATTCCAATAAAAGTTAGTTTTTTTTCCAGCGTGGAGCCATTCTTTTGAGTGATAAAAGTGTCGCGATGAGCGCGCTAATTAACATTAGCAAGTCAGACTGGAGTAGATCATTACAATTCCTTGCACATCTATAGATTGAAGCAAAAATCATTGTTAATCAAATCATTTTGAATCAAAAATCGCTCTCAACCGAAAATCGATTCTGAATCGAATTGCAGGCCCAAAAATCGGAATCGAATCGAATTGCAAGACATTCAAAGATTCCCACCCCTAATCACTATATTGTGGGAAGGTTGGCAAAATCAAAAAATAGTCATGATACTGTGTAAAGACAATAAGTTGATAATTTTTTTATTTAAAGAAGCTAATATTGGGAAAAAACACAATATTGTGTTAACAGCACTGACGTTGAAATAAGCTTGGCCATGTCATTATCAGCGGCGCAAAGCATCATGGTCTATGTAATTCACAATGGGTTTTTTTTTGTTGGTTTTTTTACTCGGATGTTGAAAAATAATTGCTGTTATGATTGATTTATTGGAGTGATAACCTCCGCAGTGGCCAAAACATTCCTAATTAAAATTAAACTGCACTAATAAACTAACCACCAGAGGGTGCAAGAATGGCACAATGGAATACAACCTCACTTTTTTTTCTTATTTTTTTCTTTTTTCTTTTTTTTACAGATGTGCTACTTTTAATATGACGATATTGTGGCAATTTTAATATTGCAATACACGATATTGCCGTTATCGTATACCATATACTGTATTAAATTAGCCAACTAAAAAAGTTATTTAATTGACATTTTACACAGATTTTTTTAATGCATATAAAAGTGTGATGTGAATTGTAAATCAGATGTCTTACAACTAAACATTACTACATTGTACATAGGATTGTCAAAAAAAAAACAAGGTACAGTATCTCCCCCCCACCAAATCATCTGATCAAACTTGCCTTTCTTGATGTGTTTCAGATTGTGTAGATCTTCGTTTGGTCATTGACTTCCTCAACGCCACCATCATGTCAATGCTGACTCACGTGCTGGCATGTTTGTTTGGCATGGGCTCCTGGGTGGCAATCAACGGAATGTGGGTGGAACTCCCGCTAATTGTACCACAGATCCCCGAGGGTTGGTTCCTGCCATCCTACCTCACCGTCCTCATACAGATGGCCAACGTCGGCCCCCTCATCATCACCTTGATGCATCGTTTTCGCCCAGGAGTGCTGGATGAGGGTCCGGTTGTGTACTGCATCGTTGTGTTGGGGATCATCGCGACGTTCCTTCTGGCTTTCTTCTGGAATCACAGAGTGTCAATAGGGAGCAGCCAGCACAGTGTGCCTCTCTTGATATTATGTTTACTGCTCTCTGTGGTGGACTGCACCTCCTCTGTCACCTTTCTGCCTTTCATGATGCGTCTGTGCCCCCAGTACCTCACCAGCTACTTTGCAGGTGAAGGCCTCAGTGGCCTGGTGCCTGCACTGGTAGCTCTTGTTCAGGGTGTCGGGGTAGTCCGATGTCATAATGCCACTTTGACAGTTTTATTGAACAACACTTTTGAGAATTCCACAGTTAACACTGGGGAGCTCCAAGCGGTCTACCAACCAGCAAAATTCTCCGCTCAGGTCTTCTTCCTGTTCCTCAGCGTTATGATGGTTGTTTGCTTAATAGCCTTCGCCCTACTCAACCATCACCCAGCTGTGGCTCGGGAGAAGAAGAACGAGCGGTATTTCAGGGAAGATCTGACGGCGGGAAAAGACCAAGTTTTCTCTTTACACAGCCAAACACCAGAGCAGAAGCCGATGTTAAATCCCTTCCAGTCTGCAAAGAGGGAACCTCGCAGCTCCTTTGGCAGGGGCACGTACAGCAACTCCGAGGTGGCGTTCATCTTTGTTATACTTGCCTGGGTGAATGCTCTGACCAATGCGGTGCTGCCATCAGTGCAATCTTATTCCTCTCTGCCTTATGGGAACCAGGCCTACCATCTGGCTGCCACAATGGCAGCTGTCGCCAACCCACTGGCCTGTTTTATTGCCATGTTTGTGCCAATCAGGTACGCGTGACTAATGGAGCATTCTGAAAAATCCTCATGTCCAAATATAAGCTGGTCAAAGGCTAAATATTTCTATAACAGCACCTACTGTACCTTAGCTAAGGATCAAGAAGCATATTAGTAGCATGTATACTGTGTTTCTAATTGAATAGTCTTATATAGCTAACTGTTTAAAGATTAAATAAAGACTGTAAATAAAGGATTCTGTTTAATTTGTAGTTCTTTTCTTCCAGGTCTCTCATCTTCTTATGTCTTCTGACTGTGTTTGGCACGGGATTTGGAGCCTACATCATGGCAATGGCTGCTCTTAGTCCGTGTCCTTTGCTGGTCCACAGTGCCTCTGGAACTGTTGTTATAGTAAGATTCTGTCAACACTCCAGTTTTTCATTGTAATATTTACCACGAAGAACATTACACATAGAGGAGGTGTCAAAATTAGTGCATTAATTTCAAGTTCCACTAATTTGTTAAAAGTGCGATTAATGACCGCCCCTTACTTGGAAAGCTTTTACTGGGGGAATTAAAAAAAATTAATAATAATGCATATATTTGTGGAGACTGGGGTCAAGTTGTATTTTACAATTTTAAAAATGTGCAGAATTTCACAAATTACTTGATGTTAAAGATTAGATTGCTCTTAATATGAAAAGAAAAAAGCACTGAGCTGTCACCATCTTACAAATGCAATTATGCCATCTAGTGGCAGAAAATGACCAACACAAATCAATATCACGCTCGTTTTTTTTTTACAGTACATCTCAGTTTTATAAATTCTGAGCCATATTTCTATTAAACATTTTTTTCCACTTTTATGTTAACAGGAGTATGAAAACTATTATTACTATTAAAAATATTTTATTGTACATTTAGAACAACTGAAAATGTTTCGATTAATCGTGAGTTAACTATTGAAGTCATGCGTATAATTACAATATAAAAAAAAAATTATCGCCTAACTTATACGCTATATATATACTATATCGACTTTGCGCTTTATTGCATCATAATCTGTCATGGTACCATACAGTACAACATCAGATGGAGATACGTTAGCTGTTTATGCACAAGCAACATATAAAAATTTATCTGTCTATTCTTCATATTCCTCTGACCGTGCGTATCTAAACGACCAATGATAACTTGTTTTATGGTTTGTTAATTTTAATAAATCAAATGCTGACAACCTGGAATGTATGTTATGAACTGTTGCTTTACAATAAATGTACATTTTCACTGTCATGGAACGCAAAATAGTGTAAGTATGTGTGCTAACATTTCGATGTGTGTGAGTTATTTTCTTGATCCTTGAACAAAGTTAATTGACCACACGCTTTTCAGTTATTTTGATGTTTTTAAAGAAGGCTGTTTTTTTTAATGTTCACTTATTTAATTAATTTAATTATTATATTCGTATGATGTGGTGCAAGACTGTGACTATAATTTCCCCACACTTACATAGATATAATTTTCCCCTATTGCATTTTTGCCATTAGTGCTGGGGAAGAAAAACAAATCTATCAAGATGTAGGGCATAAGATATACATTTTTATTCTCACACACTATTTCAAGGTATTGGTACTCGTGACAGCAGCTGATACCAATATCGGCTACCTCCTTGTGGCCGTTTGAAGGTCAGGAACTATCCATCCATTTTCCTAATCGCTTATCCTCATGAGGGTCCCGAGCATGCTGGAGCCTATCCCAGGTGTCAATAGGCGGCATACCTCCTGAACTGGTTGCCAGCCAATCGCAGGGCACGCATAGACGAACAACCATTCGCAGCCACAATCACACCTACGAACAATTTGGAGTGGTCAGTTGCCCTGCCATGCATATTTTTGGCATGTGGGAGGAAACTGGAGTAGCCGGGGAAAAAAAACACGCAGGTACGGGGAGAACGTGCAAACACCACCTCGGAAGGCCAGAGCCAGAATCGAACCCTGCACCTCAGAAATGCGAGGCGGACGTTCGTTCTTTAAATTGTATCTGTCATTGGTCTTTTTTGGAAATTGTATGTATCAAAAATACTAGCGGTATCGGTACTTACTCAAGGATTAATAGTCCTACTGGTATCGATTAGAAAAAAATGGGGGTATCGAACATCCATACCAATAATATTCTTTTTATTATGAATATTTATGAATAAACATTTAGTTTCCCAGGCATCTCATGCGTATGTGGCAAATGTGAACAGAACAAGGGTGAAGGTGATAGTGTCTATTTCAAAGTTATTTAGGATATTGAGTCAGTTCCCAGTTTGAATTATTGTCATTGCAGTCATTACATAAAAAAAAAAAAATAGTTTCAATGCATGCATGTTGTGTAAAAAGACAGATATGTGTTTAATGCAATTTATGCACACATGTTTAGAATGCACATTCTGAATGAGGCCCAATGAAAGGTGTCTAATCTTTTGTCCCACTACTACATTTAAGTATGACATGACTGCATGTACTGTAATTCTATACTACAGCCAAATGCAGCCCAAAAAAAAAAATCAGTTCATACACTCTTCCTCTCATTAATTGAGCATTATGCATGCTGTAGTATGGAGTAAAGGTAATAATTAAGACTCGCAATAGCATTAACTGATACTTTTGCCCATGGCGTCATCTTTGAAAAGTAAAAACTGATGATAACGTTTCAACCTCAAAATACCATCAATGAACTATTTCATATACCTGTTACACAAACTCTAATTATCCCACATTTAACTTGTACCAAGCACATTGACAGCGGCAACTGTAACTTATGCCATCTGCCCTTTCCACCAGAAATCTGTATTGTGCTGTAGCCGAGTACACAATGACCATGTTTAATTGTTTTATTTTATATTATTTTGTCTTGTGCCTCAATTATTAATCCTTATGCTTTTATTTTGCATCTTGTGTCCTTCAGGTGCTGGTTTGGATCCTATTTGTTCTCTCGCTGTCCTACGTGAAGGTCATAATTGGAATCATTCTGCGGGACGAGGGCCACAGCGCCCTCGTGTGGTGTGGGGCAGTAGTCCAGTTGGGCTCAATGGTTGGTGCTCTTTCCATGTTTCCGCTGGTAAGCGTGCATGGCCTTTTTAAGTCAGGCGATGCCTGCAACACTAAGTGTCCCATGTGACAAAGAATTATGTTGAAAACACTACTATAACAAACCAGAAATTCAACATGTATTTGTACTGTAATATGAGCACGTTACTGTAGTGGGAGTGTTAAGTAATAACCCTGACATTTTGCAACTTTTCAACAGAGCTGAGTAGCCTCAGGTGTTTTTTTATTTTATTAAAATGTTGATTTCAGAGTAAATTGTTGCATTACTTTACAGACTGCTGTATAAATGTTACTGGGGAGCAGAAAGCAAAAATAAAACCAAAGTGAAAAATCTCTTCTTTTTATTTATTTATGATGTCACAACACTGAAAAGTAAAAGCACAATAGGAAGCATTGCATTATTATAAATGTCACCTTCATTGGAATCTCTAAAAGCATCTTTAGACTGAGAGACCGGGGTCGTCTATGCAAACAAACAAGGTGAGGCTGGTCTTTTCTTTCTGTTTAATATTGGGGTTCGAGTACTTAAAGTTTGTTGCATTCCACCCATGGGTTGTTGCCATTGCTTAATTAAACATTATAACACTTAATTTTTTAGAAGATAATCAATTACAATCTAAAGTACGGTACTACATGTATCATTTTGTATTTTAAGGAAAAAAATGTCTGCGTCAATCAAATATCTTTCTGACAGTGTGCATCACACTTGCAAAACAATAATAATAATTTGAATTTTAAAAAAGTACGCCAATAGCACTTATCTTTTTAAATTGTGTAACTTTTTCCGATGCTTTGGGCTGGTGAGTGTACAGTATTTAGGTATTTAGGAGACCTACCTTGCACATGCTGTAAATGACCACTAGATGTCTCTGTTTGAAAGGGAAAACAAAGAATTGAAGCGCCTTCATTTCCTTCAACTTGAACCAAAAAATTAACTTTTGCTAATCTAAGGACTTCATTATATTTCCCAAAAATGTACATAAATGCAGGGTGGCCTGGTGATCCATCCCTCTGGAGGGGGTCTGTCCATATTACAGTGTCTGCATCATATCCCCTTCACCCTAAATCAGAGAGTGTATGTGTGTAAGGAGTGAGTTCATTTTTCTTTCCTTTAATCCACAGAGACAGGTAAAAATGAGAAAGTCATAACTAGTCAGTGCCTGATTCAGATCCCAGAGGTTCCTTGTGAACATCTGGGCTCATCATCTCTGTGTGGCTCATACATCACCTGCTGGCTCTTATCTCGTCCAGTAGTTTCTATGACTTATGGTGTGCTTTGTGTAAATACAGCAGGCCAGTTCGGAAGGATTTGCAAGTGGGGTGACTGAGTCCATACATTTCAAAATGTCTAGTGATAATTGTCAGAATAAATGTAAATTAAAAAGCAAAAATGTTATTCCCTGACATTCTCCCTCTGCTTTATGCACTTTTGTCCATAATTTCAATCTAAAACACATGACTAAATATCCTCATTTCAATGTGTAGTTGTGGCCTGGGACTGCAGTATGCAGGGAATGATTGAATTTTGCAAAACGGCCAGGAACGATCACGTCTTGCCTGCTGTTATGCAATCGGCCATTCCCCACTCGCAACGCAGTGTCTGCTCAAACCTCAACAAGGGGGGGAAGGGGAGGGAGGGGGTGTCGTGGGGCTGGAAACCTCTGTGTCAGGACCAAAGGACTGTTAAAAAAAGAAGAAAAATCTTGTAAATGACTCAAGACTATATATAAAAGTGAAACTAAACCATTGTGTATGTAAAACTGGTCAACGTGAGCGAATGGCCACATCAGACGAAGAGTTTTTCATATGTGATTGCTCTTTAAGGTTTTAAATGAGGCGTTTTACACGCACATGCCCCACATCCTACATTTTTTTCTCACATGGAAAAGTGGACTATATACAGAACTCGCTGTTATTTTATTGTATATATGTCCCAACTGTTCGCTGTCCTTTCCGCAATGAGATTCAAGGTGAAAAGCACGTTTTAAAAAGCCAAATCTTCCATTTGTCCAAACATTTTCACAGAGTTTCACCTCCACATTTATCATTCCAGTGCATGGGAGATTACCTTTCCCGTTAGGTCCATTATATTCAAATGGGCTGGGCCTTTTTTCTTCTTCGCAACAAGACATAAAGTAATCAAAAGTTGAAAGCAAACACTCAAGGAGGCACTTAGCAAAAAGAAAAAAGAAAAGCTTTTATGATAAAACATTCATATAGCGTGCAGGAGACAGGTAATCTTTGAAGATGATAGGGTTGTCTTGTGGTCAGTTTCACTATAGTATAGCTTGGGGAGCCTTGGAGATGAATGCTGCTAATAACATCCCCGCCCACCCATCATCCACTGGACCATCCAGGCAGGACTACTAATACCTGAGCGTGTCTCCTCAGTGGCGTGAATGATGCCTTAAAGAGCTGTTGGAGGCTGGCCCAAAGTACGGTTCATTACCTTGACAGACTGATGACAGCTGACACACACAACAAATGAAGTCAATGCTCATAGAATTAGCATCAAGATTCATTTTATATAAACCAAAAACAAATTTGCTCAAAATTATATAATTAATACTAATCATGTAAAAGGGGGTTTCAACATATTGCTCATCTCTATGTCACTCATATCAAAAACCGCCACTAGTTGTTAACAAACGCTGCATATTATTCTACAAAAAAAAATACAAGACGGCTGGGGATGTTCCGTGTAAACAATTCAAACATATATCATGTTATGTTTCAATTGCTTAATAACGATCTGCTGTTTAACTAATGTTAGCTAATAATATGCAGTAAACCTTTTAAATTAATGGTGAGACTAGTTTTACTTCGCATTTTTTCTCTTCATCCTCTTGTTTTTTATGTGCCCCGAGGAATGACTTTGCTTCACTTTTTGTACTTCTTGTGTATTCCACCAAGCCTTCTGCTAGGGGGCCCTATGTGAGAGGATTCTCGACAGTGATATGGGCCAAAGTCAGTCGTTCCTCGGACCCCTAGACAAACCCGTCCTCACAGCTGAAGGCGGATCGAGGCTATCTCAAGAGGAAGCCATGTGTCGAGGTCAGCCTGACTGTACCTAGTTGGAACCTCTCGACCTCGCATCGCACATCAGCCTGGGCTCCTTTCCAGCCAGAGAGGTGACGTGACATTCCTTGTCTATAGAACCAGCTTCTAATCCTTATGGTGATGTTTTTGGAGTAAATTCTCCCAACAGCACAAAGTTTGAAAGCATTGAAAACACAGTATAATACCTGGGGTCCATTTCCAAATCAGATTTAGTGAGAAGCCTGAGTCTGTTAACCCTGAAATGCGGGAAACTCTAACTAACTGAAACCAGAGAAAGAGGCAACTCTAGCCTGTTTCATAAAAATAAGTAACTTAAGCACTTGGTCAGTTACCGTGGTAACAGACTCTATGAACCTAATCTGATCAGTACCAGGTTTATGTCAATGAACCTCGAGTTTCTCTCTGTCGCCGTCTCCTTTCAGCCACACACGACATTTGATTTCCTCATTCATTCAGTCAGCTGGCGAGTTTTGGCGTAATATATAGTTCTGCCGTCTGTTATTAAATAAAAAAATTAAAAAACAGTCAATAGGCCTATACTAACTGATTCAAACCCAAACATTTATAAATAGGTTTTGTAATACTTTGTTCTGCACTCCCAAAAACATATTTTTACTTTATTTATTTTATTTTAATTTTATTTTTTTTAAAATGTATGCTAGAGCATACAGAAGACTTTGATAAAGCTTCTGACATGAAGAGGTCACTTAAAGCAATGGTAGTTATTACAAAAAAGGGCCAGCAGCAGAGTATAAGAGATCAGCCACTCTTTCTCCCACTGTTTTCAACAGGTTTGTGAATAATGATGAAACTTAGTTATATTCTAATGCTAATTGCAGCAAAATGGAAACAGATACAAATGTACTTTTTTTGCTGATGAAAGAAGCGACTCTAATCTTTCATTTGGTAGGTTCCATGTTTTTATAGCAATAAAACACAATATTCAGTGGGCCTTGCAAAATCTGTCAAAATCCAGTAAAACAGTCGGGAGTGAAAGGGGTTGCTTTAGTGAAAATGGCTGGGAGTGAATGAGTTAAACATAATGTCCCTCTCAGTAGCAAGACAGCTAAGCACGTTTTACGTATTTGTTTGTTTTTGCTAGAGCATACAGAAGGCTTTGATGCAGCCTCTGACCTGAAGAGGACGCTTAAAGCAATGGTAGTTATTACAAAAAACGGCCAGCAGGTGGCAACAGAGTATAAGAGATCAACCAGGGTCATGTTGCAACAAGCTCTTTTTCCCAGTGTTTTCAAAAGGTTTGTGAATAATGGTGAAACTTAGCTATATTCTAATGCTAATTGCTGCAAAACAGAAACAGATACAAATATACTTTTTTCCTGATGAAAGAAGAGACTCTAATCTTTCTTTTGGTAGGTTCCATGTTTTTATAGCAATAGAACAGAATATTTTGTGGGCCTTGCAAAATCAGTCAAAATCCAGTAAAACAGCAGGGAGCAAAGGGGGTTGCTTCACTGAAAATGGCTGGGAGTGAATGAGTTAAAAGTCCTCTTTTTCTCGAACATGGCATTTCCTTTTGACAATTAACCTGTTGATGAGGGTGCAATCTAAAAAGAGGATTGATGAATTGAATTGTTGACCAACTTAATAAAATTGCTTCAATTGGTAATTAATTAATGTTTAATTAAATAATATATTCACTTGAGTTAAGATAATCCAAAATTAATCCAAAGTGAATATATTAAGTTCATTAAACAATATATTCTATTTTATTAAATTAATCCAAAGTGAATATATTAAGTTTACCATGGTGATCACTGATGCGGTCTTTAGGGTGGTGGTGCGTAGGCTTAACTCCAGGTAAAACTCAAACCAGCTGTCCTGGAACCGAAAATATTAGTTCCTATCTCAGGGTAGATCAACTCACAGTTCAGGGTGAGTGTCACAGTTTGTTGAACCTGCTTTGTGAAATGGATCCCTGGTGTTCAACTTGATTTAAACTCTACACCTGTAAAATTTTACAACTGCATCTTATGGAAATCATTTGCCCACATTCAGGGGAAAAAAACAGGTCTGATGAGTGAAAAAGAACAAAACAGGGATAAATAGTTTGGAATAAGAGCCATTTGGCAGAAATCCCAACTCAGACAGTCTAAGATCAGGCAGGCTGTTTACAGTTGTTGATGGAAGGGATTTGCAGTCACCTCATCATATGCTCGCTCCATGCGCATGCAGTCAGTGAGCAGACAACTGCAAGTAGACTCAACAATTTGTCAGGTACGCAAGCTCTCTGTTTGATGCACGCAGACATGTGGTGGACTCTTGCATATTTGCGGACACGGCAGGTATGACGAGCAGCTTTTGTAACCTTGGGACAGAGTCTGTCTGGCCCAGTTTCAAGTTTTTGTGCTAAACTAAGCTAACAGACTTCAGTCTGCGGCCTTATAAATAAGTGTGCAGCAGACATGTGCGATCCATTTTGTCATCTAACTCTGAAAGAAAGCCAATCGACATATTTTCCAAAATGTCAACCGCTTTGTCTTTCTCTAATAAGGGGAGTATAATAGTCTTATATTATTAATATTATTGTAATCATGTTTTCAATGTGCTTTGTCTTTGGAATCAATGATCACAAACCACATTGTATTTGTGGGTAGGATAATTCCCGCTCACAGTTCCACCCTCGATGATGTGAGAAGTTGTAACCAACACGGAGACAAAAGACCAACACAACAATCTCCAGCATGTGCGGAAGTCCTGGATTGCAAGCAGGGTCAGTCTGAGGTCACAGCGGGCATCCCATTAGTGGCCTTATTTAGAGTCTGATCCCTTTAAGAGGAGTGATTGGCCAGCAAAGACAAAGAATCATTACCTTTACCCGCCCCCTCCCTGCCAGCAGTCAATAATGAAGGATCATTAAAATGAATAGATGGACATTCCCCTTTTCTCCGGATCCTTATTGCAAAATCAGTGTCAGGGGAAATGAAGATTGAGCTCGGAGAAGGCGTCTAAAAGCCTCACAGTGTTTGTCATGAACTCATCTTCAGTGCCCGTCTGCTTTATCTACTGTAAGAGTCTGCACCTGCCTCAACTCTTGACTAGCCAAGGCTTTTACTGAAGTCCATTAAGCATATCTCTAATGTGCGCTACAATATACTTCAACGTAAACATTGTGCATATGTGCTAAAACATTTACAGCCAGCAATGGACGACTGATTGCTTGGGAAAGTCTCCGTGAAGAAGTGCAGCCTGCAAAGTGAACCAGAAAGGCCATATTGACTCCATTCACTTCCATGTGGACAATTGACAACAGTTGTGATTGCATAAACACACACTTAAAGATAATGAGCAGCAGTGGCGTTTTCTTTGACTAAGAAAAAAACGGTGTAAAAAAAAAAAATGGCTTGCTACAATTAATAAATTAAAACAAAAACAAATTCAGTCTGACAGCTGAAATAATTAAGGCAAAATGCAAATATTTGCATCATGCTTGCTGAATCTATCCCTGAAAGTGACACTTGAGTTGAATAGACAAAAAAAAAAAATAATATAAATGAGAAGTTTGGTAGAAGTATATTACTTAAAGAAATAATTTAGAATCTTGATTGTTTTAATTTTAATACTATTTGTTCACTTGATTGTGATTTCTTTTGGGGTGTGTGTGATGAAATTAGTGATGTTAAATGCCAGTTACTTTAAGACTGGAAGCAGTATGAGTTTGCAACTCTTTAGTAGTCATAATTACCGATACCAAGTATTGATCCCAATTGTACTTTTTATAAAGATAATTTCCCCCAAATACAATGACAGATCATTTTAAAGAAAGACCTTTATGTCCCAATATAGCATTTTCCCTTAAAATTACATGAAATTAATTGCAATTTTCTATTCTCAAATTTCTAGTTCTTGATTGTAAAACTGCCACAAGGAGGCACTGTATCAGCCGCTGTCTCGAGTATCGATACCTTGACACAAGGCCAGGTATCGGCCCGATACAATACCAGTTATCGGTACTCGCCCATCCCTTATTTATAAATGAAGGTGAATCAACAAATTAACTTCACATCAGGGAAAATCTCCTGCAGGCCATGGAACTAGGTTGTGGTGACAGGTGTGGAGGCATGCCAAGCCTGGACACAGCATGCAGGTTACGCAGGTTAAAGCATTGTGACCGGATGTCTCCTCCGTGAGCCGGCACCTTACCGTGGTGGAGGAGTTTGTGTGTCCCAATGATCCTAGGAGCTATGTTGTCTGGGGCTTTACGCCCCTGGCAGGGTCACCCATGGCAAACAGGTCCTAGGTGAGGGGCCGGACAGCACGGCTCAAAGACCCCTTATGATGAACACAATATAAGGACACATGTTTCCCTTGCCTGGACGCCTGGAGGTGGGGCTCATTGATGAGCTCGTTGACCCTGCACCCAAAAAGGCAACGTGGGTCCCACTTCCCATGGGCTCACTACTGGTGGGAGGGGCCAAAGGGGTCAGGTGCATAGTGGGCTGGGCGGCAGCCAAGGGCGGGGACCTTGGCGGTCCGATCTCCGGCTACGGAAGCTAGCTCTTGGGACATGGAATGTCACCTCTCTGGCAGGGAAGGAGCCCGAGCTGGTGTGCGAGGCCGAGAAATTACGACTAGATGTAGTCGGACTCTCCTCCACACACGGCTTGGGATCTGGTACCAATCTTCTCGAGAGGTGTTGGATTCTCTTCCACTCTGGAGTTGCCCACGGTGAGAGGCGCAGAGCAGGTGTGGGCATACTTATTGCCCCCCGGCTTGGCGCTTGTACGTTGGGGTATACCCTGGTACACGAGAGGGTAGCTCCCTCTACCTTCGGGTGGGGGGACGGGTCCTGACCGTCGTCTGTGCATATGCACCAAACAGCAGGTCAGAGTACTTACCCTTTTTGGAGTCCTTGGAGGGTGTGCTGAAGAGTGCTCCCCCTGGGGACTTCCTCCTTCTGCTGGGGGACTTCAACGCTCGCGTGGGCAATGACAGTGAGACCTGGAGGGGCGTGATTGGGAGGAACAGGTCCCCATCAGAACCCAAGTGGTGTTCTGTTATTGGACTTCTGTGCTCGTCACGGATTGTCCATAACAAACACCATGTTCAAACATAAGGGTGTCCATATGTGCACTTGCCACCAGGACACCCTTGGCCCCAGTTCGATGATCGACTTTGTAGTCGTGTCATCGGATTGGGATCGGATCGGATCGGGTAAAGAGAGGACTGGAGCTGTCAACTGATCACCACCTGGTGGTGTGTTGGCTCCGATGGCGGGAGAAGATGCCGGTCAGACCTCGTAAACCCAAACGTATTGTGAGGGTTTGCTGGGAACGTCTGGCAGAATCCCCTGTCAGAAAGAGTTTCAACGCCCACCTCCGGCAGAACTTCTCCCTTCTCTTTTGACTCTCCCACCGGGGGATGTGGGGGACAGTGGACCATGTTCCGCGACTCCACTGTCGAGGCGGACGATCTGAGCTGTGACCAAAAGGTAGTCGGTGCCTGTTGTGGCGGATATCCTCAAACCCGCTGGTGGACACCAGCGGTAAGGGATGCCGTCAAGCTGAAGAATCAGTCCTATCGGGCCTTTTTGGCCTGTGGGACTCCGGAGGAAGCTGACAGGTACTGGCTGGTCAAGCGGAATGCAGCTTCAACAAGGCAAAAACTCGGACATTGGAGGAGTTCGGTGAGGCCATGGAAAACTACTTCCGGACGTCTCAGGAGAGGAAAGTAGTGCACCATTAACACTGTGTATAGTGGAGATGGGGTGCTGCTAACCTCCACTCGGGACGTTGTGAATCGGTGGGGGGAATACTTAGAAGACCTCCTCAATTCCACCGACATGTCTTCCTTTGAGGAAGCAGAGTCGGGGGACTCCGAGGTAGGCTCTCCTATCTCTGGGGACGAAGTGGTTGGAAAGTTCCTCGTCGCAAGGCCCCAGAGAGGATGAGATCCACTCGGACTTCCTAAAGGCTCTGAATGATGTGGGGCTGTTGTGGTTGACACGCCTCTACAACATTGCGTGGGCATCTAGGACAGTGCCCCTGGATTAGCAGACCAGGGTGGTGGTCCCCCTTTTTAAGAAGAGTGACCAGAGGGTGTGCTCCAACTATAGAGGGATCACACTCAGCCTCCCTGATAAGGTCTATTCAGGGGTGCTGGAGAGGAGGGTCCGTCGGGAAGTCGAATCTCAGATTCAGGAGGAGCAGTGTGAGTTTCCTCCGTAGGGTGTCCCGGCTCTCCCTTAGAGATAGGGTGAGAAGCTCGGTCATCTGGGAGGGACTCAAGGTCGAGCCGCTGCTCCTCCGCGTGGAGAGGAGCCAGTTGAGGTGGCTCGGGCATCTGGTTCGGATGCCTCCTGGACGCCTCCCTGGAGAGGTGTTCCAGGCATGTCCCACCAGCGGGAGGCCCCGGGGATGACCAGGACACGCTGGAGAGTCTCTGTCTCTCGGCTGGCCTGGGAACGCCTTGGGATCCCGTCGGAGGAGCTGGTTAAAGTGGCTGGAGACAGGAAAGTCTGGGCAGCTGCTGCCTCCGCGACCCAGGCGGTAGTAAATGGATGGATGGATGGTGACCGGATGTATCAAATATGATTCAAAAGTCATATGTGGAAGTTGATTTGTTTGTTCAAACGGACCAATAATATTATAATATTTACAAAGAATCAGAATTTTCTCACATACATTTCATGGTTCAGGCTTTATAGGGTTAAATAATATAACCTCGACGATCATTAATTTTGTCACGGAATAAATCTCAGGCATTCTGAGAGGAAGGGAGAGAGGTAGAATGAGAGAGTGAGAGAGAGAGAGAGAGAGAGAGAGAGAGAGAGAGAGAGAGAGAGAGAGAGAGAGAGAGCATCAGCTATACAGCCATACAGTAGATGTTTTGTTGTTAAATACACCTGAGTTTACTGACAAGCGCCTTCTATGAACTACAGTATAATATAGATGTTACAATGTACTGTATTGTTTAAAAAAAAATCATTTTGTATAGCCTGGCAGCAAGCCTTACTGAAAGCTAGGTAAAGTCACCCCTGCTGTCACACCTCATTAAACACCAAACAGCTAAAAAATACTGCAAACTACATTTCACGGAGATTGTGACATTTGACAGACCATTTGAACATATTAGACATAATGCCACCACAAGAAAATTATAGCTTACTCGATTGCGGTCAGTCTGGGGTAGTGGAGGTAAAATGCACTTGACATTTTGGTTTTTCATAATTGGTGGCGATGTAGGATGTAACCATTTTTTTCCTGAAAGGAAGGGGGAGTTCTATACTGGTGATTTATTCACAAAATTCAGGTATTATCAGGAACATTTCTAATAAAGTTCAGAATTTAGGATTGATTGATTAATTGTCAACAGTTAGGGGTAGCAATGTGTTTGGTAAACCACCCTATAAAACCAACTATGTGCATTACATTGTGATGTTTTTTGTCTTAAATGTATATATTTTGTTGAAGTGGCTCAAACTTAACCGATACAAATTCCTTGTGTTTTTTCTTCTTTTGGGCACATTAACTTGAATCATAATCTATTTTATTTCCAATTTACAAGTTCTTTTAATGGCAGGCAAATTATTTATATAATTAGTGACTCGTAGAGCAAGGTAAAATTCAAAGGGTACAACTGAACATAGGCCAATTAAAAAATAGTACCAGCTACAAGATTATTTTTGTTGTTTTTAAATAATTTGGAATTTGAATGGCTACTGTGTATTTAAAAAATGCATGTGTGAATAAAAAATACATTGGCAGGCAACTGGGTTGCCACTGATGCTCACTTGTCACATTTTCGGTCTCAAACATCTGTCACAACATGTTTATAAAACCAAGCAAAACAATTCACACATCACGAGAAAGAGAATGTTGAATGTTTGCAGGTGGAGTGTAAAAGATGCCGTAAGAGTTTCCACCGCCCATCTGGTTGTCTTCCTGGGTGTCTCTTAAAGTGTCTTTTAAAATTTGTCTGGGGGTCTTCATGTGATCATGTCAGCGGGTCATCTGCAGCAGGTGTCATATTAAATGGAAGGTTTTGTGTACATGTGTGGAGAAGCGCTACCCTAAAAAAAGAAAAGAAAAAAACACCATTTAAAAGCACACATCGTTGTTGTCGGGCAGAATCCTCGTACCTCCAAAATCATCACTTTTAAGATCGCAAAATGTTTACACCCATTAAAGCTGCTCAATGTAGCAATATTCACAGAAAAATAAAGAAATCTTTACAATAGCCTTTTTATTCGACAATGTATGTCTCAAACATTTTCTTCTTAGCAAATGAACACCTTAGCTGTTCACAATGGGTGCTCCTGCAAGCCTCTGGTTAATAGTTTTCAAACTGGATTCGGGTTCATATTTTCCGCCCTCTGTGGATGTGACATCATGCACACAGGGTGTACGTGAAGCAGGGAGTGTGCAGTTTCGTTTTTTGGCCACACGTGGCAGTAGTGATTCGAAACTTTAAAAATGCATCATTATAGAGAGCAAGCCATTTTCAACACTTTTCATTAGTCAATAAATAACTCCCACACTTGACTTGTCCAATAGATAGATTTGCGAAAAAATATGAATACAGTGGTCCCTCACAACTTCACAGTTTGCAGATTTTTATTCGGGTCCATTTATGCTGCTATTTTTGTCCTTTTTCGTAATATTTGAGTAAATAAAAACAGCTCTTTCTTTCATTCAACACAATCTATAACATTTGTAAACCAATATAATAAAATATAATATATATATAAACAAAATATTTAATATATACTAGTAAATTAAGAAACGTGTACCATGATAAGTTGTAAAGTAAAATGTTGACATTTTTCGTCTTTTAATTCTTTTTAGCAAGTCAGTGTCCCGTCACTGGTGAGCTATATAAGAACAGACCACCGCCGCCCCCTTCATGCACTGCAGGAGAAGTAGACATACAAGTTCCTTGAAGGCAATTAACTTCAACAAGGCTGCTTGTTTACGCACCTCTGCAAGAAGAGCTCATTAAGGTGGCAGACAATATTAGCGTTTATTGAAGGGGGGAAAAAAAACAACTTTTTTTAACGACTTCTACTTTGCGGAAAATTATCTATCGCGGGTTGGCGTGGAACATATCACCTGCGAAAAGTGAAGGAACACTGTAGATAAAGATGTCCACCATGCGACAATACTATTTCACATTGGCTCACAGCGTACACGAGCCATGTATAGTTTGTGTATACTGAATCTATGGTTTTCAGCATCAAATAGCTTCTCAGTAGCGGAGCTGCATTCGTGATAACAGCAAATAGCAAAAATCCGCTAAAGTTCGTATCCCAGCAAATTTTGAACATGTTCAAAATTTCTTTGCGATAAGAAAATGGTTTGAGAGGGTTTGAGCGTGTCCTTCAAGTGTCTTTTCAACGCTTTGCAACATTGAACGAAGCCTGCCGAAAAAGCAACACGTGCACACCCTTGCAAAGCCTTCACCGCTTGTAGTGAGATAGACGCTTAATTGACAGCTACTGAAAGAAGAAGAAAAATGTCTTCAAAAATGCTGATAAGTAGTGATGGGAAAATGAAGCTTCAACTTGTAATATTTTTTGACTCCTCTAGATGCCACTCTTGGTTGAAAGATGCAGTGGAAATGTAATCAATTTCCTTTGCACTAGCCTTTATATTTAAACCAAGAGCACCATCTAGGGGAGTCAAAAAATATCACAAGTGCTTCATGAAGCTTCATTTTCCCATCACTACTGATAAGCATTCAATTAGCATTTTCCAACAATTAACGAGGGGAAAATTAGGGAAGAAAATACTTAGAACCCAGCCCCCCACCCACACTCCAAATATTAAAACAATTATTTGGAAAAAAAGAAAGAAAACAAAAATCAGTATCAGTATCAAGTATGTGTGGGGGTCAACTGTATACAGCAGGGGTGCTCAATGCGTCGATTGCGATCGAACCAGCCGACCGCGAAGGTTTATTGTGCATCTGAATTCTTCTGACATGCACGCAACAAGCATCGCTGTGGCACACGCCCCCTGCCTTATTTTTATGCAAGCGAGGCAAGAGGTGCTTGCTGGTCTTTCCAAAGTCATAAAAATACAGTATATACAATAAACATAATAATGTTTTACAACAAGACTGAACTATATTTACCATTTAAAAGGTACTTGGATAGACTTGGAATGATTGTGGTTTAAAAAAAAAATCACTAGTGCACACCGCTCGCCTGGTCGTGTGTTCCCATTCACTTGAATGTGATGCTGGTGCTGCAGTTAAATGAATGGGGCTGAGTTCTCCATTCAGAATTTGGCGAGCCGGTCGTGAAATCAAGATCGCAGTATTTCATCCATGGTGGTCCAGATTAAATTGTAAATAAATATGGTTTAATGTTGGCGCAACTTCCGTGCTGTGCAGTGCAGTGCCGTGCTAATTTTAATAAAAAAAAAATTAAAAATAAAAGACAAATCGCAGGAGGTTGAAAAGTAGATCTTGGGGCAAAAAAGTGTGGCCACCCCTGGTACACAGTATTGCTGGTGTCGTTCCAAAACCTCATAAATCACAATTTGACAATTTTTTCAAAAAACTATATTTTGGTCAGTCCGCACGCACATGTGGGGGTTATTATTAAAAATTATTGACCAATCTAAAGGGTTGAAAATGGCTTTCTCTCTTTGATGATGCAATGTTCGTGGTTGAACAAACATGTCGTTTTGTTAGTTTCCTGAATTGTCTATTTTGGAGGTGCAAGTTTCTGGTCCAATGCCACCAATATATTATCAGTCAGGGTTAGGTCTTGTGCATCTATCTGTAGTTGGGTTTCTATCCACCCATTTTTATTTGAATTTTCAAGAATGCGAAAATAAAACTAAATGGAAACGCTAGAAATTAAAAAAAAAGGGCCCAAAATTTGCAAAAAGGTTTTTACGCTTAGAGGTAGTGAATTTTAAAGCGTATCAAAAAAGGAAAATGTGAATTTTGGCTATGGAAACAGGTTTTGCGAATAACTGCTGACAAGACTGGATAGATGTCGCACGTTTTGACCGGATATTACATCACACATACGTTTGTAGTCACAAAGCAATGGCGGACGATAAAGATATATTTGGGGGGGGGACGAAACAAATCTTTTTGGAATTAATTGAAAAAGTGAATATTAATGCAATTTTAGATGGAAAACAGCAAAGAAATGCTACGGTTTATCAAGAATTACAAAAGCAAACTCATACGACGTCATCGAACGGCGCAGTCACTTCCTGGTTTTCTTCTTCTACTTTTAAATTACTGGTGGATCAGATCTCTCGCATGTCCATTTTGCGCATTTTCGGTGAATTCACGTAAAATTTTCAAAACAATTGGATGGAAACCTGGCTAGTGTTGGGGCTTCTTATATGCATTTTTGATTTACAGCTCAAGCCCCACAACGACCTGACGGGATATTTTCGAACCACCGGATGGTATAAGCATATAAAGTATCTTCAAACTTGTACATATGTGTAGGCATAAGAAAGTGTTGTGGTATTTGATTGGTGCATGACGCCCGCAGTGTTGGAAACGGGTGAAAACCTCTCACAGTTTTTCATGGTTTCTCAGCCTCATTACATATACGTGGCAATTCTTCTAATCATTTCAATTTGTCAGGGTTGTTAACGATGCTCTTCTCCATAGTGTGTCAAATTTACAAGACACTTTCATTTTCAATTTACAGTTCCATTAGTTCCATTGCCTAAAATGGTCATTGACAGCTTATTTCAAAGGTAAAAGCGCTGGAACTGGAATGGAATGGCTTTGATACTGATGGTGTATTTGCACGGTGCACAATAATTGATATTATATATGATATTGATGTTGCATTACTATTACCAATACTGTAAATTTCAGAATCAGAGTTATTGGCCAAGTAATTTGTAATTTGTCTCCACAGTTACGACCCGTCCGAGAAACATGAAAATAACAATGACCGCAACAGAGGGAGAGGAGTGGGGGGTAAGGAGGAATTTCAATTATTTAGCGTTTAACCTTAAGATATTTTTAATTGTGCATGCTCGTTTTGTTATCTAGTAACAATTTATTATTATGTGAGAGGTCTCATTTCAGACATGAAACAATTTTTTTTCAAGCAGTGCAAGGCTATGAAAGTTAAAATAAGCCAAATCCAACTGGGTTCAAGTTGAAAATTGCCGAAGTATGCATAAATGAGTGGAAAGCATGGCCTGGCTGAGTCATTTTTCTTTCTCACTGTCTTCCAGGGAATCACGATGCCAGTGGAAGAAGACCAAGGTAAAGAAAGGGTGCCAGGAAAAAGGGGGTGTGTTTGCCAATGTACATATATTGTGTGGCTATTTTGGGATTGCCACGGTCATCCAGGGGAGCACCGCCCAGGCCTGCCCTCCGTCTCTATGGGGATGGGCGCTTCCTAACTTTGATGGATGGAAAAAGATTGGAGGAGTGGCAGGTGGTACACAGGAGTGTGGCACCTGCTCCCACGGCGAGGAGCGTTTCACACAACGACCCGCCACTAACGACTCTCCCCGGAAAACACGCAGGCCTCTGCTTGCAGCTCCATGATAAGCAGCTTGTTGCATTTGATAGCTTGACACAACAGGAAAGTCATGGCCAAAAGTTTCGGCAGTGATTCAAATTTGGTGTCCCACTGACTTTGCTGCTTCAGCATTTTCCCACATTTTTTACATTGTAAAAAAAACAATAACCAAACTATAAAAACACTTTTTTTTTTACTGATGTTATTTTTAATGTTATTTTTTATGCACTTGTGCAATTGAGTCAATCCCTTCCAATGGTGACCCGTCGTTTAAATTAAATTAGTCCTACCACATTGTAGAATAAATAAATAAAACATGTTAAAAAAAAATACATCGTAATTTTCTGGCAGTTGGGGTACCCAAAAAATACATTGAAATAACAAAAACTTCTTCTAACTTACTTCTAATAAAAATAGGTTTGTTTCCATCATTAAAATACAGTTTGCAGTTTTAATTTCAACAAGATTCTGCCTTATTTTAAGTTTTATTTTACAGTTTATTTCCTTAAATAACAGACACATATTTGGGAAATTATGTTTCAGTTATGAACATATTTTAACAATAAATATATAAATATATGTATTTCAATACTAATGCGTTATTTGGGGGGGGGTATTAAAAGAACAGAAGTATTGTGTGTTTTCGCAATTACAGTGATTTCACGTTATTTTACATTCAGTGAACAAGATCATAGTCTATTGTTGAAAATTAAATGATATTTAAAAAATATATTTTTTTAATATAAATAAAATCGACATCGAAATTCTGTTATTCTAGGATTATTATTTTTTTTTAACAGTTCAGCTTTATTTATTATTATACAACATATAAGCAATTCAACTAATAAAGTCATACAATACTAAATTGTTGTAGTATTTTATTTAAACAAAACATGAAACAACCAAGAATATTTTAATATAACCACAATAATAAAAAGAGAAACAAAACTTTCAATTATTCAAACTTTAGAGAAAACGTCAACACACAACAAACATGTTACTTTAACAGCTCAACAAAAATAATTGGGGACTTAAGTTATGCATGGTCACTACACCACTTATTAATTCACACTTGAATGCACTCAAAACACATTTCATTGTTCATAAATATATCATACTAATGATACATATGGTTCACCTTGTGCCTACACAGAAAAGCAATAGTCAATAATGATCTTGGATCCCAGAAGGGCATAAGGCACATAATAGAAACTTTGCTCATATAGTTTAGTCATGCTTTTATACTATAGTTCCCAAAATGTATGCAAGAGCTACATTGAAATCCATTATCAGCTAAATAAGAAACATTAGGCCAATGTGCATGCTCCGTAAGACAGATAACATAGGAAAGAAAGGTTAATATGAGAGCAGGAAAAAGCATAACATTTGGTGTGGGAGCACTACCACCTGCCTCTATATCTATGGTAAAGTGCATCATATTTTTTGTATTGGGCGGAATCACTGGAAGTTAAAGTCTGGACAATAATATCACCAAAGATAAAACCCTTTGGTTTACACAGATCAATTATTGCCAGTTGTAAGTAACAGTCCTGCCAGCTCCTCATTTAAATGACCAAAATGAGTAAAACTGAAGCGGTAGCATACTTAAATTACCCTTCTGCTCATTTACACATCAAATCTGCAGTGCAAGAAGTTAAAGACTAAATCGCTTAGGAGTACTGTATTTTAGTTGAAATTCAGCAGGTAAGCATACCATTGTTTAACTATAAATGTGAGCAACAACAAACAAACAAAAAGTTCTATTTTCGGAATGTGGCTTTGTATGGTCAAGAAGAAACCTCGGTCCCACGTTGCGTGTTGAACGATTGTCTGTGCATTATTATGTCATGGTCTGGGCATGACAAAACAGGCACTAGGGTGACAACTGGAATGAAGCGTAGTACAAATAGCAGAACACCAAAAAAAGAACAGTATATTGGAGGAGACAATTTCAAAGACGTAGCAAAATGCGTAGAATAAGCATAAGGCATATTGTCAAATTTGTGTTTATACAAAAGAACATGATACACAACATTCACTATAAACTAACAATGAGAACAAAGAACAAGAAAAAAATCTATATGTTCACATACTCCCTTTGTCATTTCCAACTTTTGTTACTTTTCCCCATAAACAAAATCATCAAAATGATACAAAAGTTGTCATATAAAAAACGTTGCACTTTGGGTTATAATTGACCATAATTTGCATTTCTCTGTCTGCTGCTGTTTGTCATCTTCACAACAAGTAAGGCACCAATTCATTTTCTGTGGTCTGACAGCACTAACGAAACAAAGTGATGACGCATGACAGTTATTATTGTCGCATACGTTTGTCCATGCATGAACATAACATCAACATCACACTCCAAATGAAGATTGTCATTTGTCAATTAAGGCCAGTGTTGCCCTCGATATCACTTCCCGTTTGTACAAATAATATTACAAATGATCTACTTACATAATTATAATAGATATTCAAACTTTGCCAGGCAGTCGATGTGAGTCTTTGCTGAGGAAGGAACTGAAGTTAGCAAGAGTGGACGGATGGGATATCCTGATTGTGGTGGCTCTTCTTCATCTCCTCTCATTTGTACTGTTTTTACTTGATAGTTGTGTTTGTGTGTTTGCTGCTGCACAACCCTTGATCGATGAACTATGCATGAGTGTGAACGGAAATGCTGGAAAGGTCATTCCTGATGATCTCGTTAACTGTGGAAAGAAAAAAGTACACGGTCATTTTTCTAAAATCACACCTGAGTGAATACAATATAGTCTAGTGCGACTTTGCTGGAGGTTGAGACGTCACGTAACTATTGTACATTTACATAAAAAAAAAAAAATCTGATTAATCTTCTTGAGTCTTTTTTTATGCAAGTGGTCTCTTATAAATTTCAATTAGGTTTTTGACCTCACAGTACGTATACATCTCTTATTAACTTATTCACTCGCAGCCATTTTCACTGAAGCAACCCCCTCCGCTCCCTGCTTTTTAAAACTGGATTTTGACTGATTTTGCAAGGTTCACAGAATATTCTGTTCTATTGCTATAAAAACATGAAACCTACCAAAAGAAAGATTAGTCTCTTCTTTCATCAGGGAATTTTTTTTATTTTTATCTATTTTCCAATTAACATTAGAATATAACTAAGTTTCATTATTATTCACAAACCTGTTGAAAACACTGTAAAAAAGAGCTTGTTGCAACATGGCCCTGATTGATCTCTTATACTCTGCTGCCAACTGCTGGTCGTTTTTGTAATTACTACTATTGCTTTAATTGAACTCTTCAGGTCAGAAGCTGTATCAAAGCCTTCTGTATACTCATTCAAAACACAAACACATAAAAATACGTTGATGGGAGTGCAGGACAAAGTGTTAAAAACACTTTTATACATTCAAACCGAAAAACGTATTTATATGTGTTTGTGTTTGAATGAGTAAAAGTACTAAATTATATAAGATTGAACACTAATGCAGGGAAGGTGTCAGCATTAGTCTTGCTGGATCTCAGTGCAGCATTTGATGCAGTTGATCAGAATGTACAGGCTATTAAACAAGCTGCAGGATTAAACAGTACAGTCCTAAAATGTTGTGATGATTGCAAAATTTTTAATCTGATCGAACAGTCATGACGTGGGGTCCCTCAAGGGTCAGTGATTGGAGACCTTTTTGTTCAGTCTGTAAGTATTAGAGTCAATTGCTTCAGAACGCCAATATTGGCTATCATGGCTATACAGATGACGCACAGCTATAGTTATCAATTTCCTGAAACGACAGCAGTTAAATTATTGTGTTGTATCACTGTTTAAAGCAAATTAACAACTGCTGGTAACAGCAGGTAAGAGAATGTGTTACTTTTTTCATTTTAACATGGTGTGTTATAAATATTGACCACAGATAATACACTTAAAAACAACAACTAAAACTAATACTGAAACTAACTAAAACTAAACTACAACTAAGCATTTTAAAATAACAAACTAATAAAAACTTACAGAACCACTCTGAAAACGAATTAAAATTAACTAAATTTTAAAAGCAAAACTCAAAACGAAATCAAAACTAACTAAAATGAAAATTCCCAAACTATAATAACTCTGGTCGTAATGTAATGTTGACTATAAAAAAAAAAAAAATTACAATAGTGCATTGATTGTACCCCTCCTACCACCAAAAGACAGCTGGGATAGGCTCTTGTGAGGATAAGATGTTCAGAATTTATGGCTGGGTAGGGTATTAATGCATTTAATGCATTTAAATGAGCTGATGCTGTCAAGTTAAAACTTTCTAATTGACTGACACAAGTATGTCTATGCAAAGCTGACGACTGACTGTACTACATATTAAACGGATAGATACTATTCAACTACAGTCATGGCCAAACCATTTCATTGAAACAAGATGACACCTCATTAAAAGACCAAGTTGAAGAACACAACTCACGCAACAGGCTGTTGCTGTGCTGTACATACACGAAGGCTGACATCACTTTGGGCAAAAATGACATCAAATTAGTGCTATTCGGAAATACCATTGACCAGGAATCCAAACAATCTATTGTCCTTGAAAAGTCATATCGGCCCCATACACACATCTCTTTACACAAGTCATCCTCATGTCTTTCCTGTGCCCGCGCCTTTCCCACAGTCAGGCAGGCGCAGATCAGCCTGCTGCTTTTATCTGCTTTGTATTCTTTGGCAAAACAGAGGGAAGTGACCGAGAAGATGGCGAGGACCTCGAGTCCTACAACTCAATGCAAACAAGAAGCTCCCCACCTATAAAGTTGTTTGTGATAAAGCCAACTGATGTAGACAGAGGCAGACGGAGTCTAACGGTGAGGAGTCAAGACAGGAAGTCCACCCACCTTAAGGGAGTGTGTTATTACAAGATACTGTTTGGTGACATGCTGATTCACTCAAGGCATCTTCTGAATAAGAAATGCAAGTAACACTCACTGGACAATTCAAGAGGCACAAGTGCACAATTTAGTGCAGTGGTTCTGAAACTTGTTGGAGGTATTGAACCCCACCAGTTTCCTATGTGCGTTCACTGAACCATTCGTTACTGGAAAATAAAATAGGTTCCCAACCAAACCAAATTCAAGACATAGCGTTCCGTTAGTTTTGTTATAAGTCTATTGTGGTTTCGAACTTTGAACTCAGCGTGTGGCAGGCTTTACATTCCTGAAAAACAACTGCACAATAAAAATTTATTTTAAATTAAAATTTAAATTAATTTATGTGTATTAATTATAGCCTATTTCAGTAATAGTAAAATGTTATACCTTTATTTTTTACTATTCCACTCTGTCTCATTTGTTTCAAATTTTAAATCATCATATATTTTGAAAAGTAATTGTTATATTGATTTTTTAAAAAGATTGTACTGTTAAATAAACAATGATGAACATTTATTTTTACCAGCCAAATAAATGAATAAATTTAATTAAAAAAACTAAAAGTGTGTGTGTGTGAGAGAGAGAGAGAGACACACACACACACAGACACAAAAGAAAATTGGTACCGTTGAGTACCGGTATCGATTCTCAGGTACCGAGAATTGGAACAGTACCGGTTCAAACGTGAAAGGTACCCATCCCTAGTATTGAGAGAGTATAACTGGGTTTAATATATACTGTACTGTATAATAATAATAATAATAATAATAAAACAGGCCACACACACACAAACACACCCCAACACGCACAAACACACACCCACACACACACACACACACACACACACACACACACACACACACACACACGTGTTGTACGGGACTCACCTCCTAAAACAGGAGGAACTCCCACTGGAAAAACACAACCTGTGCCAACACTGCAGGCTGTTTTGAACTCTATTTGGCTCAACAGGCATTTACACGCTCAAGGTTATTTTTAGCTCTGCCATTGCAGGGCATGAAGGAAGTGTGCACACGTTTAACAATGAAAACATCTAACTTTTATATTACTGCTCATCTCTGGAGCCATGGTGAGCAACAGCTCCAGGTATAGTTTTGAAGAGTGACGGGAAAATACAAAAGTTTGGTAACAAAAATATCAAAGCCACAAATAGCTTTTATATTGCTGTTGATTTAAAAACAATACCGTCACATCCTTTCTTTGTTCCATACAGTGATGTATCTTCCTTTATCAAGTCATACTTTCCACCGGCATCGTTGATCATGTTCCATTCTGAGAAAACGGCTGCTTAAGTGACACAAAACGTACAAGTTTTCCAATTAGTTTTGGTCTTACGTACACAGTGTCAGTGAGTACCGCAGAAGCAGGATGTGGTCACAAAAACACAAAAATCGTTTGCGCTTTAATGTGGTCGATTGCATGTATGTGGGAGCCTCTTCCTATTTTTTATGACAAAGATCTTGTAAAACCTTGAACAAAACAAAAAAAAAGTTTAAAAAAAAATTGGCATCAGTCAAACAAAACAAGACAAAGGTATGTGTCACGGCAGACATATGAGAGAATTTCATTTTGGAATCAATCTCACTTTCTGTGAAGTGACTTGATAACCTCAAATATGCAGCATTAAGGAACGCAGACATGCTTGGGAACATTTTGTTCAACATGGAGTCTGCCTGCAAAATATCATTCTGTTTCATAATGAGCAAGGACAGGTGGACCGCTTTAAAATGAGGGCTATTTTACACCATTACACTATTTTATGTTTGAACTAATTAATCTTGTCATCTCAATGGACAGCTGGACAAACATATTTGGCTTGGTTGTTTTTTCTGACTTAGTTCAGTAGCTCAGTCTAATCATGGAAAGCTGTAACTGAGAGGATACACTCTCATGAATAAACAAAAACAGTGGAAAAACGAACGGCGTTATTCCCCTGGTGAAAAAAGAAAAACATGTTGCGTTAAACTGACTCAATTATTAGTGACATTGTTCATTAGGTGCAGCGCTTTTGCAATCGGTGGAGCGTAAGGACAACCTGGCATGACTGAAATTGACACTGCTTGGGCAGCTGGGAGATCTATTTAATAAATAATAAAATATAAATGCTCTACAGACATGTCAAATCGACTGAATGATTGAATGGATAAATGAACTTGGCACACATATTCAAATACATGTAAAACACTTTGAAGCTTGGCACCAGTATGTGAACCAATATGTAGATTTAGGCATGCTGAACAAAAATCGGTCTACCCAAAAGACAAAAAAAAAAAAAGAGTACACTCTAAAAACAGTTGGGTCAAAAATAACTCAATTATGTGTCAAAAATGGAACGATCCTCTACTTGGGTCAATATGACCCAACTTTGAGTCAATAAATTAGTCTTTTAGTGTAAAACATCTCATAAATACTGGTCAAATCCTTTACTTGGGTCAAAAAATTGGCTCATTTGGTAGAAAACAACTCAAACAAAGTTGGGTCATATTGACCCATAAAGTGAATTGGTCCATTTTTTATCCATAATTGGATTACTTTTGACCCAACTGTTTTTAGAGTGAAGACTACATGAGGCTGCGTAGGTGGCAGCTTGTTGGTTCAGGTTCTAATAGGATAATATAATCTAGAAGGGTCAATAAGTTAGAACATCTATCAGACACCTCCACTTGACAATTGCGGCAATAGACATTTTATTTTGTGCCACTGCCCAGAAAAACAAAAGTTGAGCAAGTTGAAATTGAATAGAAACAGAATGGACACACTGGCTACAGGTTTGATTTATCACTGAACCACATTTGTGTCAAAATGGTGTCCAGACTGATGCAATCCCTGACACATTCATCCAATTTGTCATTTTCATTGAACACAGCTGTATTAGCTCTGATTTTCATAAATGTCATATGTTGATTGACTGAGTTGCTACTTCTGAAAGTCCGTCCATCCCAGATCAGCCAAGATCCAAACACAAAAGCACTCGAATGTGAGGTTCAAGTGTGATCTGACTGCTCTTCTGTAATTCAGCCTAAAATCCAATGAAATAGAAAGATGGCCGATGCTTCTGTCAGAATGATCATTTTGGTTTTGCCCAATTTAGTGCCAGATCACACGGCACTTAGCAAATAGATGGATCCAAAGCAGTGATCCGAATTTACATTAACAAATTCAAAATATAACCTATTTATTGGGAATGTTCAATGATACCGATACTAATACTGCCTTCGAGGAAGGTGGGAAGTCGCACTTTTCTGACTTTACACTAGGAAGTACGCACAAGAACGCCCCTATGAACTCAGATATCAGAGTTGTAACGTCGGGAAAAAAAAGGACTCCGATTCACCGACTAGTTTAAATCTCGACAATGGCAAACCTAGCAGAGACAAAGACCCTGAATGGCAAAACATAATTGACACCATTATAAACACATTTAGCTATTTATTTCTTATAACATTAATTTAGTTACTTTACGTAACCCAATGTGATTTCGACTGACTGTGTTCACCGGAACAACAAACAATTTATCGGAATCAGTCATCATCTCGAATGCTTTGAGGTCAGAACTGTGACAATCCAAGTGGAATATCGACTTCCCACCGTCCTCGAATGCAACATATGTACTCCTAGTACTTTTCATACATAACACTTCACAAAAAAAAAAAAAACTATGACATAATTTTTTGAGATAATTTTAAGAAAGACCAATTTATTACAATACTGCACAGGGGTGTCCAAGTCCGGTCCTCAAGAGCCCCTCTCCAGCCTGTTTTCGATGTCTCCCTCCTTCAAAACATCTAAATTAAATAATCAGGATCGTTATCAGGCTTCTGCAGATCCTGCTGATTATTTGATCCAGGTGTGTTGGAGAAGGGAAACATGGAAACCAAGCAGGATAGGGGCTTTTGAGGACCCGACTGACTGCACCCCTGATATACAGTTGCGTTTGAAAGTCTACATGTTTATTAGCATAACTGCAAATATACAAAAGCTAAATGCCGCTTAATGACACATAAATGCTATGAATCGTCACCAAAATTCACGTGCACGTCTACGCATGTCAACGTAAACCTTGAAAAATATCAAAACAATTGCCACAGTATTTTGGATTTTATGGGCATTAAACATTTTTCTCACCATCATAAGTTTACATACCCCTAAGTTAAGTAAGCTTTCAAGCACAACTATAGCATTTTCCTTAAAATTGCATGCAATTAATGGAAATTTTCTATTCTTCCCATTTCTAATGACTATTTCCTGATCGTAAAATGGCCATAAGAAGTCGGCCGATATTGGTATTGAACGCTGTCGCAAGTACCGAAACCTTGAAATAAGGCATTGGCCCGATACCGATATCTGTAATCGGTACTGGCGCATCTCTACTAATTAAAATTAGGAGTGTCTGGCGATTATAATTTTTTTATCGTAATTAATTGCATGGCTTCAATAGTTAAGTCACAATTAATCGCAATTTTTTTTAAATCTGTTCTAAATGTAAAATAAAACAATAAAATACTTTTCTTGAAGTTGACCTGTTACAGCGTCTTTATCAAGACTGTTAGTGAAGAGTGTTGTGCACTTGGGTTCAATAACGTAGGTAGAAATCATTGGAAACCTTGTGGTCTGAAGGCCCCATAGCCGCTCTGAGTTTTAGCAGTTGAAACCCGATCTTCAGCTAAATCAGTTGTGACTGGCAATGAGCTGGCAGAGAGTGACGCCACCCTCCAGCAGCTTCTGAACTGACTTTAGAAAGCGGGACCTCTGACCTAAAGGCTGTAACAGAGGTTTCCTGCCAGGGACTTCTGTTCTCACATTTAGTCTCAGGATAGCAAAGGAGAGCGGGGCACCTTCCTGAACTTTAATCACTTTCACTGCACGAATAAAGTTTCAGCTGCTGGGGTCATGGACCTTCATGCTGTATCGTGAAGGCTGATGTTTCCTATGCTTTCTCAACACTCGCGTATTAGCACATCAGCCTTGTGAGAAAGAGGAGCTCGCTTCCTTCTATTGTGGCATCCAGCTCTCGCTGCATGTGAGGAAGTGTGTCTGTCATACAATATGGGTAATACAGTATAAACACTACTCACAAGACTCGAAAGAGACTGGTAAGAGCAAGTTAAACCTCATTTGAACTTCATGTGGAATTGATTTGGTGGGGAAGCCAAACTAAAGGTCCAACTTGCTGGAGAGAGACAATTGAATTTCCTGCTACATATTACTTTTGTTTCCCCACTATATCAAATCTTCTCTTGGCCTCAGCAGAAACACTTAATGGACAATTTGCTGCCTCCCACACACGCGCACGCACAAACACACACACGACTCAAATGGCTGGGCGGAGAGCCTCTGAAAACGTCACTTATCCTATGCCGATAAGAGCAGCATGAAAAACGAAAAGGGGCTAAGTTTCCAAAAATGAAAATAAAATAGAAATTCAAAAGATACAATTATTTTTAAAATGACCTCAGACAGGCATATGGTGAGTAGATATAAAAGGACTCATTTGAAAGAGACAAACACTTTTGTTAATAATAATAATTAAAAAAAAATTAAAATTAATCAAATGAGGTTTTGCCAGTAGACCTCTAATCTATCACTGTAATCCCTACGGGCCTAATATAGAGGAAGTAAATTTCCACAGCCAAGTTTAAGTGTTAAGTTCTGGACTTTCTTGAGAAAACTGTTGACTACTGGCACAGAAGACGGAGGCATTAAAAAAAAAAAATCCTAAATCTCAAGTCATGTGACGCTTCCGGGACAAGCATATCCTCAGATCAGAATCACTCCCCCTCCCCAAAAATCAATTGTGTATTTTGTTTTTTAAAGTCAACCTGTCATTACATTTATATGCTATGACTCCTAATTGTGGGGCCAAATTGAACCAATCAGAAACAAAATAGCTAATAACAAGCACAAATAAATACATAAACAAATAGATAAACAAATAAATAAATAAAAGTACAGAACATGGCAAGCACATCAGCCTCAGACTTAGTCGGAGGTTTTGGGTTTTAACCTTAACCTGGGTCTTTTTGTTTGTTCTGGGTATTCTGGTTTTCTCTTACATTGCAAAAATATGCATGGTTGGTTAATTGTAGACTCTTAATTTGGCTACACAGAAACATAGCCCTGTAGTACATATGCCATGCCTGAAGTGGCGCTGTCACGCCTAACAGGAAGTCACTCAAAACTGAGAATAAAACTGATGTAGACCAAGGCTGTGTCCGAATGTCCACCCTTAATTAATCTATAACCTCTCATTCACTATATCAGTGGTCCCCAACTGGCGGACCGCGGTCCAGCTCTGGACCCCGAGACCCTTTCATTCGGACCTCCAAGAATATGTACTGGTGGGACGATTTTTTTTTTTTTTTTTAGAGCTCAGTATTGTTCATTCGGAAATGTCATCATCATTGCTCTTTTTTTTTTTTTTTTTAAATATATATATATATATATATATACACATATATACATACATATATACATATATACATACATACATACATACATTTTTTTTTTTTTTGTGTGTGTGGGTGAGTATGTGTGTGTGCGTGCGTGCGTGCGTGCGTGCGTGTGTTTGTTAGCTCACCAGAAAACCTATTAGAAAAAAAAAATCTCATACCGTTCACCTAAATCGAACACCAGGAGACCCGAGGGGACCGAAGAAAACCAAGGAAGGTGAAATCCAGCACCGACCAGACACCCCCCACCAGAACTCCTCCCCAGCCCAAGAAACATCCAGACCCCAACAAATCCAAAAAACATAAAATCAGGGAGGCCTCAAGAGACCAACGGAGAGACCGAGAAAAGGAAGGAAGGACAGACGAAGCCGCGTGAGATCCGAGACACCAGCCTCCACCGATTCAATAACCTGAGGAGGAAACAGATTGTGTCTGAGTTTCGGTAGATGCTGGTGTGGTGGATCTGGCATGCATGAAAATCTCCACCAAAGAGGGGAGCCGTCGACCCCCGCCGGAACAGAGCAAGCGCAACACCTCAGGGCCCCCCAGGCGGTGGGACGATTATTTAATAGGAGCGCGCGAGGGCACGAGGGCAGCTATGCCTGAGCCGGGGTCCGGTAAGCTCGCAAACTTTAGTTTTTTTCCCTCGGGTACACGCTTTCTCACGACAAACGTGATGAAGTATGGCGTTGTCAAAAGTCAGAAAAGTAAACCCTGAAAAGTGAATGGACTGAGGCGTACGCTTTAATTTTACCGGCATCGAGGGCTCATTGCGCGTGCAGGGGATTTTGGGCACAACACAAAAAAAATATTTTACTGACTCCGGAATGGTCGAGGAATGTTTGGAAGCCATGGCAGACACGCTATTTGAAGAGAAGGAAGGCGAGCAACTCAAAGATCAAATTCCCTTGTCATCCACAACAACAATAAGCAGAGCTGCTATCGGAGGATGCACAGCCCCAGATGGACAGCGCCATCCAAAGTGCCGGTGTTTTTCGCTAGCTGCTGATGAATGAATCAACTGATGTAAGTGACAATACTCAGCTTTGAGTGTATGTCCGGTTCTATCACGAGGAGACCAAAACATTTCTAGAGGACATTTTGGGTATCAGCTTAGAAAACACATACGAGAGGAAAGGACATATATTTGGCCATAAAGGAAATGCTGAAAGAGAAAAGAAATAATGTGACAATTGTTGTATCCATAACTAATGAAGGGGACCCTTCCTTCAAAGATTTAGTTTTTGTCATTGACATGTTTACAATTGAATAAAGGGGCAGAAAATGAAATTATTGCGGTTGGGTGTTTTTCATGTCTGGACCCCGGTCAATTGGGCTGATCGGGTTAGTGGACCTCTTGCCAATTTAGTTGGGGACCCCAGCACTATATAGTCCCACACTATATAGTGGCCTAATATATAGTGCCCCCATTTGGTTTGGCGATTCGGACAGCCGGCTCACTACTTTCTTCTCGTCACATATCATGTGACCACCGTACATGTCATGACGCACCGGCACATAACTCTTCGACTATTTATTGTGAATGAAAATGTTTTAAAATTGTATTTTATTTCCTTTGCTGTACATATTTTCAAGTAAAACAAATTAATTATTTCCATAGTATATAGTTAATGTTCTGCGATTGGTTGGCAACCAGTTCAGGGTGTACCTCGTCTACTGCCCGAAGCCAGCTGGGATAGGCTCCAGCACCCCTGCGACCCTTGTGAGGACAAGCGGTTAAGAAAACGGATGGATGGATAGTTAATGTAGCGCTTTGATTCTCACGCTTGCGCTGCCGCTCGCGCCACGTTTTTGTCCTATTGTGTTCTATATCAACGGTTTGAGTGAGCATCCATGTTCACTTCTTTTCAAAGTGTAGTGTGGGTAATTTTGAGTACACTACATTTTCGCTCCCTGGACATTCGGACACTCCTACAAAATGGCGTGAGCCCTGAGTAGTGCCCTGTAAAGGGAGTAGTGTGTACATTCGGACACAGCCATACTCGCATCATTGGCGGGGAAGGAGACGTGAGCGGGAAATGAGTGCGGACTGACGACGAGCTAGAACTTGTGCTTTGGAACTGAAGCCAAATCAACGTCAACCAGAGAACATCCGACACGATAATCCAGCATTGTTGTTTTAAATGTTGGCAGTGTTCGCGCATGGTGACATGAGAACTGAGACAACCAGCTCATCATTTCAGGAAAGATTTGTATGTGTTGTACACTGAAACACGGGACCCAATTGAAAATATATATATTTTTCGGGCTACTAAAACGATGAAAATCCTAAAGTTTACAGTAAAAAGCCTTTGTGGGTACACTCTTATGCATTCCATTGCGGACGTAGCCTAAATTGTGCAGAGGGTTGAATGTGAGTCCAAATGGTTGTTTGTGTAATGTGCCCTGTGATTGATTGGCCACAAATTCAGGGTGGTGCCAAGCCCAATAAAATCTGACCTTGGAAAATGTGCATAGTTGTTCACTTAAAAATTGAAAAAATAACTTTAAAAATAATAATAATAATGTGATCTGAGCTGAGCAATATCCCAAATTAGATTATCTAAAGAGCTTCAGTGAAATTTCCACCTCTGGTGTGCTTGTTTTGGCTGCAGTGGTGCGTAACCTATTGTCTTTGATCATGCACTCAATTGCTGTGCCTCTCCCTATCTCGCCTCCCTCTGTGTCTCATAGCATCACTTCCCTCTCCTCCTCTTCCTCAACTTCTCATTTCCTCCAAGCCCCAGGAGGCTGCGGGTGTGCCCGTGAGAGGGTGGTCTCCAAGGAGGATGAGGAAGAGGTGTTTACAATACATGGAGGCTGCTGCTTTCTATGCTCACCGTGAAATAATAGAGCAGTTAGTGTCAGGCTTCTCGGCAAAGTATAGTTTGGGCATGGAAAGATGCCTCAATGAAAATGTATAAATCATGTCATCAAATTTACCAATATCAATACTACTGAATGTGAGGCTGGATAACAACACTTTTCATCTTTTTTTTTTTTTGTTCTGTTATGGATATGAACCAGCCATATTAACATGTATTGTGTAACTGGTCAAATGTTATGATACCGCACGTACACACACACACTCCCACTGATTGATTTGAGCGTGCTAGCCAAGTAAGCTAAAATGGCATGGCTGAATGGTAGAGTGGCTGTCTCACAACACAAATGTTGTGGGATCGATCCATGTTAAAGTGTCATTGAATAAGACTAGGGGTGTTCGAAAAAATCGATTCGGCAATATATCGTAATGTTACAGTGCGCAATTTTCTAATCGGTTCAATATGCGGCCGAATACATTTTTATCACTTTTTGATGGAAATATTCAACAATAATGTCTTACTTAAGGTTCGGGTTCACACTTTAAGCATGGAAGAAATTTGTTATATTAATGGAACATTAAGCCTTAATATTTTATTTTAGTGCTGTTCAAACATGAAACAGACTGCAACCAGTTTGTTAAATACAGTGGCTCAGTTATAAGCCTGAAGTTTCAGATAAATAAATACATTTTCATACAAATCTTACATTGTACATGTACAAGTTTACTCATTAGTATTTTCTAAAGTAGAGTAAAAGAAAAAAAAATAGCAATAATCATATATATATATATATATATATATATATATATATATATATATATATATATATATATATATATATATATATATATATATATATTTATATATATATATATTTATATATATGAGTACACCCCAACAGGTTCATTCCGAATTTAAATAGACTATGGGATACCATCCATCCATCCATCTTCGTAACCGCTTGTCCTCACAAGGGTTGCGGGGGGCACTGGAGACTATCCCAGCTGGCTTCGGGCAATGGTACACCCTGAACTGGTTGCCAGCCAATTGCAGACTATGGGATACTATACTACAAAACACTCCCACAAATGTGAGCCATTGATTGCAAACAAGATTTGTTTATTAGTACTCACAAAAAAAGTATTTTTTAAATTAAATATATTAAAGTACACTTTGCACAAATAAGTAGACCCCGAGAAAAAGAGGAGTCATGTTGCTATCCATAACAGTCATGAAGGTCATAGAAAATACTATAAGTAGTCGTTGTTGTGGGTTGCATTATTTTCAGCATTAGTTAATTTGATTAAACTGAAGATTTTGTAATCTATGCATTCTATTACAACCTTACTTTCATGTTGTGAGTTGAGTGCATATTCTGCAGAAAACATTTAGTCAAAATTTTGGGAATTGTTCTTATGTTCATTGAGATTTTGAATAAAATCTTTCTATTTTTCAAAATAGGTGTACTGATATATGCTCAACTCTATATATATATATATATATATATATATATATATATATATATATATATATATATATATATATATATATATATATATATATATATATATATATATATATATATGTGTGTGTGTGTGTGTGTGTAAGCTTGTTATATCCACTATGCAGAGAGACGCACATAACTGCAAGATTGAGGAATGAAAGGAGACGGTTTTTGTAGGGCAGATTATGAACAGGCTTATGATAAAAATCACTCAACCATTTTATAAACTCACAATGCCGGATTCAGAATTAGAAACGTATGCTCCTGTGGAAGCTGACGCCGAATATGAGCATACTGAAACAATCATACTACAGCCAGTTTCCCTCATCTGAGTGAGAACTTGGCTGTGCGACGGAAAAGATGATGATTTATAACTGCATTTGTACATTTGCTTGAGCTTCTTTAAATCACCTGTCGCATGTTAGTTGTAAGGTGGGATTTTCAAGTTGTTTTCTTTTATTTATACACAGAGAAACAGTGTTCTCCCTGTCCAACAAGGTTAACCTCAGTGCACGCTTTATTGTTTACTATCCATCATAGACAGATGGCTTAGACGGACTCCCTCCTGTAACTTGTTTTGTGTGTGTGTGTGTGTAACAAAAGTGTGACCTTTGGTTAACATTTCTTAAATATATAAAGCCCCTCTGTGACAAGCGCATTTTTTTCCTCCTATTTGCATTGGTTGGTTTTAGGTCAAGTTTGTTCTGATTTGTAACACCACCTTTCACAAGGATTTCAAACGATTCTGGCAAAACTAGAACATTCTCCTCCACACGCAAGCAGTCAAAAGTCACAGAAAAGACACTCATTATTACTCTGAGGGTACTTAAATCTTACAAAGCTCCTGCTGGGCGTGCGAACATGGCTTCAATTTTTAAACAGCTCTTGGGATGCGGTTGGATGTGCTGAACTGTTGTCTGATTAATGCTCTGTGCAAGCTGCCCTCTGACCTTGAAGCCTAAATTGCACAAGACACAGAGTGGGGTGTTTACTTGGGGTACAATCGGAACTTGTTCAAGACTCAGACTTTTTTTGTTTTATGTTCAAATATTCTAGCCATTTCCTCATCAAAACAGTTTTGTTTTTGAATGTAAGTTGAGGATATGGTGACATTATTTTGTTTAAAGCTATCAGGGGTGCATCACCATGGGAGGGAAAAGCAAAAATAAAGATAAACAATTATACAGTAAACAGTATTATTATCCATTTGCAGTAATATTACGTATGCATTGTTTTGGGTTAGTTGTCAACAGGGCTGGACTGGCCATCTGGCATTAGGGCAGATACCCGGTGGGCCGGCCTCTTTTGGGGCCGATGCAGTGCTTTTTTATTATTTTTTTCCTACATTTTACCACAATTTAGAGGGACTAGTTCGGTAATCCAGTTCGAATATAGATCGCAAACTGAAACATCATCATAAACATCAGTGGCAGAACTACATGTTAGGCAAGAGTCAGGCTGGGCCGGGCCAGACCGGGTCAGCCTGAGTTAAAATGCCATGGCCAATTTTTTTGTGCCAGTCCAGCCTTGGTTGTCATGTTATTGTAAGTATGTGCAGCTTCCCCACTTGAAAGAGATTTATTCATCCACAGATTTGATTTGGATTGAATTCAATGATAAAGCAATGTTTTTTTCTTTAGTTTCTATTTATTTCACTATTTAGTAGGTTAACAGTTCATCAAGAAGCTTCATTTCTGATATTAGTCACTGGCAATTAGATTTAGGATTTTGAGAAAAAACTTTCAAAAATAACAAGAGAAATGTGTTACTGTAAATAAGCGTAGATAGTAAGTTAATTTATATACATTTTCGTATTGCCCTTTACTTTGAAGTATTTCAATTTTGCTTTACAATCCTTTTACTTTCATATACAATTTAAAGTGCAATCGCCGCTATAATAAATTTAGAGCAATTTAGAAGCAACTAAGATGAGCAATTAAGAGTTAATTCAATGCATGTGACGCACAGTGCATAAGCTGCCGTTGAAGAATACTGATTTAAAATTAATTAATCTTGCTCTTCTTCACTTATTTGTTTATATTGAGTTCAGCGCCCCCTAGAGTCCACAGCACCCTTTGCATTTGCCTAACTCGCCTAATACTGGATACATGAAGCCAGAAGACAATGATTCCATTTTTCAGTGAGTTAAATTCATTCCCAGTTACTAATGTTGTCATGTTTCATTCACCTGACTTTGATGCGGGCAGTGTGGGTGCAGTTTACACTCAGTAACTGGGAAAACATTCTCATACTTCAGTGTTAAATACAGTTTGTCCGCTTTAAAAATGAATCCCTTTTCCTGACTAAAAAAGGTTTGTGAGCATAAAATGATTGTTAGAATGTTGCTTTGAAAGCAGTTGAGCTTGGTCAAATACAATCAGTAGAGTCCGGGGGCCTGTTGCAATTAATAGCTGCAGTGGGTAACATGCCAACATTAAGACAATTGCATTTCAGTTGTTATGATCATTCCCTCCTCAAAAATAAATATGTTCACCCACTGCTTTGTAGGTCCCTACGGTGCAAAGAAATTAGTTGCGATCTTTAACTTTGCTGCTGTTTATCGCTATTATATTTCTTCAAGCACCAAGGGGGCACATTGAGTTTGTGTGTGTGTGTGTGTGTGTGTGTGTGTGTGTGTGTGTGTGTGTGTGTGTGTGTGCGTGTGTTTGTGCGTGTACGCACATGTGCATGTGTCAGGCAATGGGAGACGCTGCCAGGGAAAAATCACCACGATCTCAAGCAACTTTCTTCCACCTCACTTTTTCCTCTCTTCCTCTCAGTCTGCCTGTCTGTGTCTACGTCTCAAGTCTTCATATGGCTGACCTGCTTCTTCTCATGCTCTTTGAATATTCCTGGATGGGAGGATATGATGAAATTCCTCTGACTCCAAATTTTCCAGATTCCTATCTCTAATTTAGGCCTATCAGCACACTGAGTTTCAACATTTGAAGACTTTTTGGCAAGTTTGCATGATCTGACAGCTTCAATATTTTGAAAGTTGCACTTTGTGTTTACCTGTCAACATGAATGTAGTGGGTTCCTTAATGCACTGTAACATTGATAGTGCGCCCGTAAATTTGTATAAATTATTGCAGATAGTACCTGTACTTTTTATATTCAAAGTCATCAAGACTACCTCCCCACGTGTATATTTTTTGCTTCAGGGTTACGACTACCTCTTCCAGATTTCCGCCTGCTTCTTTCAGGACGTTACGAATTGTGCCAAGTGTTGCAAACCCATGGGCTTTCCCTATCTCCCACAATTGGATCCCAACTTTCTCCTGGCATCTGCGCAGCAGGATGCTTTTTCACTGAGCGAACAAATTTCAGACAGAGAGGAGCTGTTATTAAGTGGTCTGGAATGGAGACCTGTTTCTGTTTACTGATGCTATAACTTAACATTAAAAGCAATCCAATTCATTCAGCAATTCACTTTCTTCTGTTTTTCCCGTGGCAAAATGTGAATGTTAATTCCAGCTTTAGAGAAGTTACACTTGAATTCAATTGATTTAAAAGCGGGCAATTTGCACTTTCGCTACTATAACGGTGACTTTCTTGCGGATCTGTGGATCCACCCAAATGTGTTGAGATTTGCTATGATTTTTCCACTCTCATTGCCAACTGGAAATATCCTCCATTAAAGGCTAATGTATGGTTTCTGTGTCTGTAGCATTTGTGGCATTTTCAGCAAGATCTTCAAAGAGAAACAGTTGTTGAACAGTAGTGCTAGAACAACATATAAAGCATCTTAGTCACGGCCATTCAGTCCATTCAGACTAAGGGTAGCAGTTAGTGGTGGGCGGATCGATCCACATATAGATACTATCGATACCAAGTCAGTATTGATATCGGATCGATACTGTCACTATAATATCGATCTAGTAGTTTAGTTTATTTTAAATATATACCATAATTTTCAAAAAGCATTGATATCGGTATCGACGATACTGGCCATGTACTTACTTGGTATCAGATCGATACCAACTTTTTTCAGTATCGCACACCACTAGTAGCAGTGGACCTAACTACAAAAAAAATGAACACAAAATCACAACTCGAGCGCAGATAAGGAAGATAAAGCTTTCTTGGGAAAATAGACTACCTCCATGATCATCCTGTCGTTGCAATCGACCACACTGACATTTGTCATATTCCGAGGTGGTAGCTGCATGATCACAGATACTGTGTACACAGATTCATATCCCAGCCAAGCCGCAGGCCCTGTCTGAGTCGTGACCCGTTACGATCTGTGTGTCTCTGCGGCTTTTCGACTTGTGTTCCCCAAACCTCAGAATGTGAGCCACGTAAACCGACCCTCTAAACGGCTGTGTCAGGAGAAAGTGTATGAGATACGTCATGCGTGATTAACTTAAGAAACAGAGCTTCAAATATCTCGTGCTGCTTGAATCAACAGCGTTCTTGAGTCAAGTCCAATTGTACTTTTCAAGCAGTATTTCATATTCTATGCAAAGTGTGTTGTTCCTTTTCTACACAGCTTGGGTGAATTATAGAAAATAAGTTACACCTTCCTCCAGTAGCAAATCTGACAAATTGATGGTGTTTTTACAGAATAAACACTAGTAATTGAAAATCCGAACCTAAGAATCACATCGACAATTTATGAGTGTCACATCCCAGATTAATGGGAAAATCAATTTATTTGGATAATTTAGTGTAGTTTTTTAGCAGACACATTCTTTGTTCGTGACTGTGGATATTATGACAGAGCAATTGAAACCAGACCAGATCCTTTGCCTCTTCTGCCAGGGCTGTGGTGCGCACGCAGGCAAAAGCAAGCCAGCACATTTGGGCAATGAATGGATTGATTTTACACATTAATCTTTATGCATCTGATCAGGACTAATTATGTTCCAGATAGTTTGAAAAATATGTAATACGCACGACGTGACCCCATTGCCGCTTTCATATGTAACCACTTAGATCCAGTTATTTGTTCAACGTGCACACAATCCTGACAGTAGTGTCAAATATGTCTTACAAAAAAGCAAGCTGATCACTACCAGGAATCTAAAATCTCTCATGTTCGGCCAATGGTGATAAATTATGTGAGGGGAGACAGAGGGTAATCCAAAGGTCTTCTACTAAACTGAAGTGACATGGTGGCTCAACTCTCCAGCACATAATTTCTTCATTTTCCTTTTAAAAGTAACAAAAGGACACAACTATTTGATTGTAAACAGAATCACCAGTTAAACCGCCAGTCCGCCCTCATGCGTTTGCTCCACAATGTTATCTGTGTCCCTCTACTGTATGTCATGCTGCACTCAATATTGACACCCAATTTGGCCTACTTCTTAGTTCAGGTAAAAAGCAGACTACACCTTGGACTGGTCAGTCAGTTGGACAGTCGATCACAGAGCACATACAGAGACTATCACTGCGTTGGAGCTGAACCAACACTGGCTGTAATATGGTGCGGTGCAAGTAAAATACGGTGTATGAAGAAATACAGTCTGTATACATTGCTGTTATGTAGCATTAAAAAAGGCTACAAGTTTGTTGGAAACAAACAAATATTTTTTTTGGGGGGTTAGAGTTTCTCCCAAGTCTTCTACTTATGGCTTGTCATGTTTAAGTCTGCCAGGAAAACAGTATTCTAATGACAAGGCATCAATAACAACAATAGTAAAATACCTACATCCTGTTTGCGGTCATTAATAATAAAAAAGCCATCACCATTTCTCTGGTACCTGTCAATATCACTTTGTCTAGAGGGCTGTGTTCTTGGCATTGCACTTAACCACAGCCTTTTTTTTCTTTTTTTTTTCGACAGACATTTATCCAGTCTTGACCTTCATAAAAGCGGACATAGGTTAAAAGGTTGGGGGTCACTTGCCCGGTGAATACTTAGATATCTTGCTGACACCACTACTTAAAGACAGACAGGAAGTATAAAAATCATGCAGTATTCAAGCAACTCCGCTTTAGTTAGTCCCATTAGACACTTCCAACTTTGAATTTAATATACACCCTTCCCCCTAACTCCATCTTTTCAGTCGTCCCCTCTGATCCTAAAGCCAGCCTTGCGGCACACTCCAATGTTATCGACTCAGCATGTTTTCAGCGTGGTGTGGACGCACTCTCAATCATCATTAAGGGTTTTGGAGAGTCCTGGGGTCTGGGAAACGTTCCAGAATGTGTAAAAGTTTCCATGAGGAAACCTCAGTTGCTTTCAGAATCATCAGCGGTAGACGGAGATCCTCGACAAGAATAGAATGCCCCTTTTTGTTCCCAAAGGGAAGGGGATTTGACAACATTTTGATTTTCTCGTAGAGAAAACAAGCCTAGTGGAGTTGCAAATGCAGAAACCATGAATGGAAGAGGAAACAATCACAAGTAAAACTAGACTGAAATGCAAAGCAATCAGAGCACATATGTTAACTGTCAGAAATTGACTGAGGCTGCTATGTGTTGTTTTGTTTTGGAGAATAAGGGTCCTCTGTGTCCCAGACAGGCAGCTGGTACAAATCGGACCCCCTGATTAGCACTACTGTGCTGCATTCAGCTGCATTTCATGATATCACCAATCACTACAGCAGCTAATAAGACAAGACACACTGCAAGGAGCCTCACAGGACCAAATGCCTGGCCCAGTCAGCATTTTTCTCTTGCTCACACACACGCATCTCAATACACATATATGCATACTGTGCATATGTTGCAAAATTATATCAAATATAATTATTTCTTGAAATATATACAATTCATGGTGAATTACAAGGTACAATAGCCCAATATGGTATTAAAAATATCTATCCATCCATCCATCCCTTATTTTTAAACTAGCAGTTTTAAGAGTGTTATAATAATAACAACAACAACAACAACAACAATAATAATAATAATAATAATAATAATAATAATAATAATAATAATAATAATAACAATAAAAATAATAAAACAATTGTTCCCATTTTGCTCTAATTAATGAATGTAAAGGCTACTAAACAAGTTAAATGTATTTTGGAAAATCATATTGCTATAGCCGCTGATGTCATTTAACTTTGGTCTCCACCAAGGTTATTTTAGTTAACAAAAACTAACAAAAACACTCAAACTAAAATTCACAAAACAATTTCATTAATGAAATAAAATAAAAACGAAAATGCTTTTTAAAAAAACGAAAACTAACTGAAACTACATTTAACGTTTACAAAACTAACTAAAACTAACAATAATTACAGCGAAAATGTCATTTGTTTTAGTTGTTGGTAATTAATTTAATACATGAGCCTTTGGGGATGATTGTAAATGTGATTTTAAGTATATTTATTTCAATATTATTCGGAATAAGGACGTTTGAAAAGTGTGTCACACTGAAGTGACGTCATCTAGCAGCAGCCAATAGAAAAGCACCTTCAGATGACGTTGCTCCTAGGCAACAATTTTTGACTTTTGGCTCAAATAGCTCGGCTCGCCTGCTTCTTCATTTAACTCAGCCGAAATGCAACACTATTAAATGCATTACTCTTTTACCATAGTGTTTATTAAATATTGTGCATAAGTAATAAACTTAAAAACAAAACAAACGAAAACTAATATTGAAACTAACTAAAACTAAACTAAAATTAAGCATTTTTAAAAATAAATATAACCAATAAAAACTAACAGAACCACCCTGAAAACTAATTCAAACTAACAAAACTCTAAACGAAATAAAAACAAGCTAAAATGAAAATTCCAAAACTATTATAACCCTGGTTTCTACACAATTTTGATTTTTACCAAAAACATTTTGAGAATTTTTTGAGATGTTAAGAGGGCAAACCACCACTGTGCTTGATATCACACTAGACCACATCTTATTTTGTGAGACTTCAGCTCAGTGAGCATATAAAGCAGGAGTGTCCAAACGTTTTCCTTCGTGGGCCACATGCATAAAACTTGAAGGTCGTTGTTATAGGTGGAGGCAAACAGTTTGGGATTTTCCATAATTTGCGGTGGCCCGCAGCCCTTTATCCCACTAGAATAGCTCCGCCCCTGCCATGAGACAATTTCCACATTCAGAACCGATAATACTAATCAGTAATAAGATGACAATTTTTCAAGGAGTGTTTATTTGAAGATCTTTGTTAGACCGTGATGCAGACAGCAGAAAGTGGAGGATAACATTTTTGCGTGGCGAGAAATATTGTGACTTTTACTTGTAAATAATTATCTCTGTAAGTAATATTTATTAGTAGCAGTAGTCCAGTGCGTCAGGGTGACATACACAAAAGAACAGTACCAATTGTCAAAAGTTTAATTTTTTCAAGATATGCTGAGGGCCGCTCAAAGATGGCTGGTGGGCCACAAATGGCATCCTTGCTGTTAGCGTTACATCTCCACCTGTGTTTTCCATCAATCAAGTCTCTACGCTGCTAATAACAAATCTGTTCATCTAACATCCATTGTTCTATATGGGACAGTTATTTTAAATTAGGGATGCACGAGTACCGATACTAGGTAGCACTATCACCTTATCAGTACTCGGGACTGTGCCACTTTCGATACCACTTTCTTGTGGATATTTAAAGGTGCATTGTGCCGTTTAAAAAGGTGATAATAAAGCTTTTTCTACATCATGCATGCTCCACCAATGCCCAGATGAGTACGAAGAGCCCTGAGTGTGCGGACCCTGCATACTCCACAGTTTCTTTGGGGAGGGGAGGAGCGGAGTTTTTCTTACCTCATTTGAAGTCATGTTTTTGTTTGTTAACTGTGGCTGTCGCTTTAAGATTGAGCACATACTCGCACCATGAATGAGCCTGACGCAGATGCTGCAGTTACGCTTTGGGCCAGAGGTGGCAGTCGTGAGTAAAAAAGTGACAAACTGCACAAAGATCTTTTAACAATCAGGAACATAAGGGACACGTGTCTGACAGATGAGGTGGTATTGCGACCCGTTTTGGGGTTTTTGATGGTTCTGACCAGGCTATTTCAAAATAAAATACAACCCACGGGTTAAGAATGTATTTATTTATTTAAATTAATTGTATTGTGTGTTTTATAAAAATATGAATTTTATGTACAAATGGAAAAAAGATCACAAAATTTCCACTAATTCCCTGCAATATTAATGAAAAATTGATATTGCTGGAAGTTTTATGGATCAAAATTACTAATGGTATCGGTACTTGTCATCCGTATCTTTAACTACTCAAGAGTTGAGTACTCGTGCTGTTGTCCATCTGAAAAAAAGTGGTATCGAACATCCCTATTTTGAATTACATGAAAAAGGTCTACCATCATCCTTGAAACAGATTGTACGTGACCTTAGACGTTCCACAATGGATAACTTGTATGTTCAGTTGTATGAGATTCACATTGCACCTGATGCATGTAGTCTTCAAGCCACATTTGACATGCTGTTGTCTTGAAGGCCATTTTTAGGTAGGAGCAGTGATACGGAAACCGGCAGCGGGAGTATTGCATTCTGCCGTTCTCGCAACAAGTACAAGAGGTAAACAAAATCTACTTTGGAGATTGTGTATTGCAGTCAAGGGGTTTAAAGTTCAGACTCCCACCATGCTAACAGTGTTCCTTGTGGTACAGTAGCTCACTGTTGATAAGTTGAATGATTTCTCAAAGGCTATATAAAATCGAGTCCTGGCCAGAGAGGCACATTTTCTTTGCCTGATGAGAGCTAGAGGCCTAAGCATTGGAGCGTGGGAGGCGCTGCACTCTTGGGGAAGATCAAGTGTGCGCCCATGGACTCCAAATCGCCAGCCCCCGATTGCTGAGGAGCAACACAATGCTGCATCCCTGGCGTTAAATCACTGCTGCTGAGGTGAGGTCATCCGCTTGTCTTGGTCTCTAATGGAGAGCTCAGCTCACTAACGCACAGCGGTAATGCATGGAGAAGGGAAGCAGGAGGCACTGTGAGCTACCTTCCAATCTTATTTATTTTAACTTAGGACTCATTTGAGGAGTTTGAAAGAGAAGTGGGAGCGGCAGACGCTTTTGGAGTATGCTGTTACCACCGCATACTTACCAGGACTCCAGGAGCTCACCGCAGAATGCATGAGCAGATGACAGGTGATGCAAAACGGTAGTATACTGAGGTTTTTCATGGCGCTTCTACACTGTCCTAAGTCAATCAATACGCATTCCTGTGCGTCCTTAATGCAACTGTAATCACGGATAGAATACATTTGGCCATTGGGTGAAGAAGGATTGCGCCCACTAAGTGACAATGGATAGAGTAGTGGGGAAGGGAAACAAGGTTACATGACTTTATCCTGGCATTTCAATGGACTTCTGGCATGCCTTCATTACTGGACATCTGTGTAAAAGAACACCAAGGCCAAATAAAAAATGAAGCTGCAATTTCACCTTAATTTGATCATTTAAGATGAAATGAGAGCTTCAGTCTGTCATGTTGGTAACAGTGAGAACAAAATTCGTTTTACATGGTTTTGGGTGTGTTGCATGAATGCAAATATAAAAAAGGGGAAAAAAACAACTATGCTTTGTCTAAAATCTTTCTCCGCTTTGCAACAGACTGGTCTGGCTGAATTTATAGGTGCAACAATTATTAATTGACAACTAATAAATTATCAAGTTAATCAACAACAATTTTGAGTTATTGTGTAACTTAAAATTGTCCAAATCCTCTAATTTCAGCCTATCAACAATAAATATTCTTTCATTTCAGTAGTTCTTCATTAAAGCAGACTGATTGTATTCTGTGTTTAAATTTGTAAACATCTGCTTTTACTTTGGAAAACAATGATTGACATTTTTCCCTAGTTTCTGACATGTTCCTGAATCAGAATCAATTTATGGAAAAAAAACAAGTCAGTTAACTTTATTTAAAAAATTATTACTTTCAGCCAGAGTACGAACAAATCAGCCTCAGAAGTGCATATCAAACTAGTAGCCCATGGCATTAATCAGTACCCAAGAAGTAACTCTCACTTTCCACAAGGTTGGTGAGTACGTCACTCCCTCCCCTGTGATATTTTTAATTGTTGCTTATTTGCCTATGTTTAATTAATCATGAAACAATACTAAATAAAAATAATGGGTTAGTAAACTGTCATCTGAAAGAAGATGCTGCAATTAACTTTAATGCAAAGCATTTGTAATGCAATTATTTGATTACTTGATGGGAAAATATGTAATAATGACAACCCTCGCTGAATTGTTGAGTGTTGTCAGTGAATGGCATTTCAAATCCAGCTTGCAAACTTTGTTGTGTAGATGCTTGTTTAATATCGCTAATATTGCTTGTTTGTGAAATATAATTTAAGTAAACAATCTCTGTCCGGACATCATTTTTGCAACACAGCAATTAAGTGCTAATGCACTGTCTTAAGGCTACCTGGTAGAACAACAACAACCTTTCCCTCATTATTACAATTGATAGAAATCCATCACAGTGATTGGAAAAGTCTTTGAGACCTGTCTCAGTGTCACTTTCTTTGTTACGCAGAGCAACACTAAACGATCCATGGTAAATTCCAGACAAATAACAGCAAAATAGCTTTACTGAAGAGTCGCACTTGTGAAAAGTAATTTGGAATTGATTCATAGGTCCCATGATAATCAGTACAATTAGGAATGTTCGATACCACTTTTTTTCAGACCAGTACCAGTACGAGTGCTCAATAGTCTGCTATTAGCTGAATAGTCACCGATACCAAGTACAACACTTGCACTTTTGATACACAAAATTTCCCCCAAAAAACAATGACAGATAATTTTAAAGAAAGGTCTATACATCCCAATATAGCATTTTCCTTAAAATTGCTTTAATGGCAATTTTCTATAGCCTACTTCTAATTTACGAGTAACGATACCTTGAAATAAGAGCAGGTATCGGCCCGATACAGAAACCTCTTATTGGTACTCGCCCATCCCTAAAATAAATGAATATAAAAGTCAAAAACTAGCTTTGGCCAAACTTTGAAAAATCACTTAAAAAAAGAACTAACATGAATTGTCATTAATTCATTCATTGAGCGTAAAAATAAATTATCCACAGTTAAATGAAATACAATCAACAAAACACTTTCTCTGATAAGGACTGAAGACCAATTCATATCATAGCAAGAATCCAATTGCCAGCTAGAATTAGCATCTAACGCAGCAGTTGAACCCACTATTCACTAACTCACTAATGCCTGTGGCTGATGGCGATCAATTCATGAGTCAACGTCATATGTCTCAGGTTGGCATGGATAGACACTCAATTGGAATGCTGCTTTTAATAGGAGTACACTTATTGTTGAGTCTTTTACTGTAACAGTGCCACAGTGATGCCACAAAAGCTCAAAACTTTAGCTTATAGATGTGCAGAGTTAATTCTTTAATGCTGCTGATGACCCTAATAAGGAGACAGTACAGAAAATGGATTGATGGACTGATGAATTGAAGTGTGCAATGTGCTTACATCTTACGTAATGCATGATTGTTTAACCTACAAGACATTGGCATATGTTTTGGTTGAACGGCCGATGGCATATTTTATATATATTTTTAAATTTTTATATTTTCTATGTTTTTATATTTTATATTTTATATTTTATATTTTATGTTTTTATATATTTTATATATTTTTTAAATATATATTTAATATATATTTAATATATAATTTATCTTTCTAATATAATTTTGCGGACTACCGTGCTTTACACATTCACAAACGTGTGTGTAAAGTGTGTATTAACTTAATATAGCTGATAACAACATCCTTCTTTGTCTGCATTGCCTATTTATGACGACAAATGGGACTCATCAAAACTGGCAGATATGCTGACAACACAATTACAGTTGAGCAGCACCAACTCCCCACTCCCCTATTCCCTTCATGCCTAACTCTGTGTGTTGTAGACACAAGCACACACACGCACGCACTAATGTGAACAGGATGGGTGACGAGGCAGGAGTTCAATGGGGGTCAGTGGTTCCCCACCTGTATTACGATGCAGGGGGTTGTTACAATTTCAAACTGCTATGCTATGAATACATATCATAACAACAAGCGGTGGCTCTGCTAACACAGATAACAGGTTGGTGACCCTAGAGACAAGCTGTGGGATGGACACAGGAGGCAATAAACTCGGCCTTATGCTCCCTTGGGTGTGTCTGATCTCATTGCCAGGGTAGACCCATGACCCTTTCGTCTCCCTTGATGACGACAGCTGCATGGCCTGTACTCCGGAGGGAAAAGACGGGAAAAGAATGCCGCTGGAATCCCTCCCAAAAAGTCAGGCGGGGATTAGGAAACCCCTACCTATTGTTTTGCTTCCTTCATTAGTCGATATGTCAACAGTTTGGTTTGCTTCGCGTGTGCCACTGTTTTTGTTCTGCTGGAACCTGGCTGACCCCAGACTCTCTGTGATGTTTTGACAGATTGTTTCAAAATCCCATCAAGGCAATGTTGTGCTACAATCGAAAGCAGCTACTTGGACAATACAAATAGGACCACAGGCTATAAGAAAAGCAAATACATTTTCTGGGACTAAAATGTAATAATTGAATTTGTTTCTGTTTATTTAGATTTCTGCTTTAAAAAAAAAAACATGTGACCTAAATCTGCAGCCTGTATTATGTAATGAAATTCTAGAGAGAGGTAAAGTAGGTTGAGTGTTAATGTTAAATTGGATACATTTTTTGAGTAATGAATCTATATTGTTCATATAATAAAGACAACCAATCACTCTCATACACAGCAAAAATTGGAGAGTTAAAATTGCAGAGTTAAATTTGTCAGCGCCATTTTCCTCATCCCTTTTTCTTCCTTGCTTATCAGTGGGAAATACTGAAGTCTTGACAGACAAACGGAGATTAGGGCCATGAATTCATTTTCAGTCTGATTGTGGTCAACATTAACATAGTCTCTTCAAAAGAGGTGTTGGGTTATAGTTGAAAACCGTCGTTACAGTGGCCTCATTGACACATTACCACCTTTCGGCGAGTGTGCATCCTTATTTTCGGCAAATACTTTATGAGCTGAAGCCTATAAAAAAATCTTCCCGAGGCTTCACTAAAAAATAAAAAGCCTCACAACGCAGAAGCTTTCGCTCGTGACGGGCCAATGTTAACCAAACCATATTTTCAGCGAGTACTTCATGAGGCGAAGCCTAAAAAAAATGTCAGTGTATTTTTTCCAAGGGATTGCTACTCATTCACTCCCAGCCATTTTCAGTGAAGCAACCCTTCGCTCCCCGCTGTTTTACTGGATTTTGACTGATTTTGCAAGGCCCACAAAATATTCTGTTCTATTGCTATAAAAACATGGAACCTACCAAAAGAAAGATTAGAGTCTCTTCTTTCATCAGGAAAAAAGTATATTTGTATCTGTTTCTGTTTTGCAGCAATTAGCATTAGAATATAGCTAAGTTTCACCATTATTCACAAACCTTTTGAAAACACTGGGAAAAAGAGCTTGTTGCAACATGACCCTGGTTGATCTCTTATATTCTGTTGCCACCTGCTGGCCGTTTTTTGTGATAACTACCATTGCTTTAAGCGTCCTCTTCAGGTCAGAGGCTGCATCAAAGCCTTCTGTATGCTCTAGCAAAAACAAACAAACACGTAAAACGTATAAATACGTTTTTGGGAGTGAAGGACAAAGCATTTTTGTTTTATATATATACGTTTTTGTTTTCAATGCGTTAAAAAAACTAAACAAAAAAAGTGACGGGCCAAAGTTACAGGTTATGCCCTAAACACTATGTGGCTACATGGTATCAGAGTGCACCAGTTTGATCCCTGTCGTGGTAGATATTTTAGAAGGAGTGTCTCAGAAGAGTTAATTGCCTACTCCTGTAGTGTTGCATAACTCTGCTTAGTGAGTTAAAATGTACTCGCTTCAAGTATTAAATATTTTCACTATTTTAAAAGTGTTGGTTTGAAGTGTAGAGCTATTTAAACTCTGAAAAAGTGTTGAAATCTACTCTGTGAGAGTCAATTCATCACTTGGCTTTTTGCTGTGTATGCAGTTTGACATTTAATTTTTACTATTATGGTATTGAAACTCACCATCATCTAGGTACATCTGGTCCAGTTCTTGGGGTTCCTGTTTGACGGTGATGGCAGGTGGACTTGATTCCTCATGAAGCAGGCTGGGTGAGTTCCCTCCAGCCTGGGCTCCTGCCTGAGTCTGGCTGGGACTGTAGGCCTGGATAAATGGACTCTCTGCGGGCCCACTGGGAGTAGAAGCATGGGAGGTTGGGGAAGATGAAGGGCTACTGTTGGCATAGACAGGGTGGAATCCATGGGTTCCTGGGCTGTTGAGGTGACTGGGACTTCCCTGAGTTTGGAGCATACCTAGCGAAGAGCCATGGTCAGGAGATGCCGGATGGGTCATGATTGGCCTGCCATTCTCCTGGAAGGTCGTCACCATCTGACCTGAAGGTGATGCATGGGTGGGACTATTTGGGAGGCACGTGCTGAATGCCACAGGGGAGAGATCATGCAGAGTCGGGCTGGAATTGGGGGACAATGACGGTATGGCAGCATTGAGAGAAGGGCAGGGAGGGTAGCCACCAGCCAGACAAGCGTCTTGATCGGCAATGGGCATGATGGGATTAAGTCTGGGATGACTGAAGTAGGGTTTTGAATGCATTGGCAGCACTGAAGTCCCCAAAGAATCATATTCATCACTGGGTTCTGTCTTTATCATCGGCACTGAAGGGTGGAAAGTAGAAAAAAAAAAAAGATGGACATATTACAAAAATGTGCAGAGGCATCCATGTGGCACAATGTTTGCATGAGGGAGAATGAGTAAATCAATGAACATGCACACTTGTGGCGGCTATGCCTCTGATAATCCAAACAAATAACCAGTGAATATGGCTCAGTGTTTGACCAAGAAACCCTCAGTACTCGATCATGAAAAAAAAGCCAAAGAATAGGGGGGAAAGAAAAATGAATGAGTCATCAGAGTGGAAAACCACAGCTGTTTCTAATAATGAATAAGACCTATTTTCTTTGGACTCTTCTCCAGCTCTGATATCCAATAAAACACTACTTTAAGGCTGAAGGTTGCTGCTGTTGCTGCTGCTGCATGAAAACGAACCGCAGGTCCCTTGCACTCTACAATCAATTGTTTCTCTTAGGACTGAATGATTGGACAAAGAAGTAGATGACTGGATTTTGATTTGGCTGCTTGGGTTTCTTAAGTGGTCAAAGAGTTGTGCCTCACGTTTCAGGAGCTTCAGCCTCAACTAATGCAAGAGAGTGCAGTGACCCCCACTTGGTCATCCTGTCTATGGAACTTCCATTCCAGCACAGGCCGTCTGCAAAGTTTCCTGATGCTTTCTGACTGACAGGTATCACATGCTTCTCAACACACCCATGTGGGGCCCATGTGGGGCCCATGTGGGTTGGATATGGGCTGGTGAATGGGTCCCATCTGGGCTGCCCAGCTGGGTCCCAGTTAAAAGTTGATTTGATTTGTTTTTTAGCAGATCAAAGAAGCATGGCATGTTCCAAAAAGCCAAACATAGCAATACATTATAACAAACAATCAATAAAGCAAAAGTTGGCTCCTAAAAATGATTGTCTTAACAGAGATTTGAACCTGGGTACCACGGAACCTAATTCAGACACCCTATCCACTGAGGTATACAGTCACAGGCAAATTGGATGTTTTCCATACATTTAATGCAACATCGGCCGATCTTAGACCCAAATTTTAACAGTCCAGTTTTTGGGGAAATCTCTTCTGTAAGTGAAAATTACATCCAGTGCCCAAATTCCTTTTGTTCGAATGTCAGTGTTTCCTGTGACACGTGAGGAAAAGGAAAATGGTGCCAATTCGTCTCAAACTAAGCAGTGCCAGTGCAAAGGTGGAGCTTAATTAATTACATCTCTAATCTGAAACTAACACCTAGTTTGTGCACCATGTAACTCTGAAAATATTAAAATGACACTTCAGGAGTTGAAATCTGCTCCCAAAAATGTCATCCTGAAATGAAAATTGACGCACTACTATCTCAAAAATTAAAAACAATATAAAACTCTAGCTTGGACACGTGTTGTATATACCTTCAAGTTTTTATAAATATCGATGAAATGAAAGATCAAATCAGATCAGCTGCAATCAACAATACGGTGGACTGTGACTTCCTGAGGTTTGGAAAGAATTCTCACATCGGCTTGATGTTGTCTGTGCTGCTGGTGGTGGACTTATAGAGCACTTGTAAAACATGACATAAAAACTTGAAGGTACCGTATGTACAACATGTGTGTTTAAGCTAGTTTTCTATTGTGTTTCATGTTTTGAAATATCGTGTAATGATTTTGGTGTATTCTTTGTGAATCACACTACTTTTAACCAATTTTTGCTGTGCAGATGGGCTCAAGTTGGGCCTCATATGGGCCTAGCTAAAACCCACATGGGCAACCCAGCATTCTCCCATCTGGGGCCCACTGGGCTGATTATGGTGTTACTGATTGTACCCATAAGGGCTCCTTTCACACTCATGCCACACAGTTATTTCCTTACAAGCTTTAATAACAGGAGACCAATTATATGATCAATTACCTTTGTATTATTATTTAACGCCAAAGAACAACAAATGGTCAATGTTCCATCACTGTCAAACAGAATTATTAATTTTTCAACTCAAATGAACCCTCAAGCCTAAAGTACTTGTTGAGGTGGCAAAATGTTGCTAGTTGGCAGACATCCTGTAATTGGCTCGAAGGGGGAGGAGTTTTCCCATATCTTTGTGGAATGTTGTGCAGTGCTTTCTTCTAGGTTTGAGTATTAATCTTGTGCAATCAAACTTGTATTATATGGCCCATTAATAGTCCAAATAATACATATCGTCACTCTCTTAAAACAATTGCCTAAGTCGTTTTTCTCCCAAAATATTTTTTCTTACCTAAATCATCTACTTATGATGCAAATGGTGAATTTTTTTGTTTCCTGAAACATCTGAACAAAATGATGTTGGCGTTTATTTTAAGAAGGTATCAATAATACGTTAAAATAAATTTTTTGTGTGAATTTTTTTCCCCATAAAGAAAATCTTACTTAAAAAACAAACAAAAAACATCTTACTTAATTGTAAAGAAATTAGGCCAGGTAGTAAGCTTTATCGTGCATGGTGTTACTGAGTGAAGCCCAGCCAGAGCACACTTATTGCCCATAATTAGTTTCGCCCATCTACTGCCCAAGGGGCCCAACAACGAAACCCACTCTAAGCCTATGCCCAGCCAAAGCCCAACTAGACCAAGTGGTGCTCATATGGGCCCCAACTGTACATCTCCGCTGGGAACAAGAGAAAGAGAGAAGGGAAGACCAACTGACCAACCATGGAGAAGTCTCCTCATTAGAAAAAAAAAACAGTCTGGGGTTACTAACATGTACACACCACTCGCAAAAATTAATATGGTAGAATGAAGACCCAAATGTAAAAGAAAAGTTTTGAAATTCTGGTTTTAGTTACAGTGAGCAGTTGATGCCAACTATTAGTAATATTCTGTTAAAACAGGAGTAATGTTTGATTAAAAGTAGAATGATTTCAATGAAAATCCAATTTAAAATAACATTGTTTTTTGTCTACAAATTTAAATTACAATATATCAAGAGTCAAGTGAAACACAACCTGTTTTTCAATGTGTTTTGTATTTTTGTGGGAGGAGAGTTTAAAAGACAGTAAGCGCTCCTGTCTGCCTCTGGGGTCCTGAGCTGTGGTGCAGTGATAACAAAGCAGGGAGACCATTTACGTCAGTCCTGTCTGCTTTCGGAGCCCAGGGAACAGGTTGTCTGGAGAGCATCGTAAGGCAAGTCCCATGATTCGAGGGCCTCCTCTCTCTTGCCTGGGGAATAACAAACCTCACATGGTCCACTCTGCTGTTACACTGTCATTTTCCTTTTTCCTCTGCCTCCCTTTGCTCTCATTTCAACGGATGGCAAAGGTCCATGGAATCAATAGTTTTGTTAAAATGCAACAGTAAGGTGGTATTGCCTCAATGACATAATATTGTTCTAAATTTATATAAATGAAATAATGAGGCATCACTGAGGCCTATGTGACTGTCTCATGCAACGTGTCACATCCGATGTAAATCCAACAGATCTCTCTAAAGCTTAATCCATGTGTAGGTCTCTTTTCACTTCACATCAGACTTCAGAAAACAGATTCCTCAGTAAAGTCCAACTTCATCTGGCTTTTATTTCCACCCCCAACCTGTGGGTTATGGCCCAAAGACAGCTGATGCTTTGCACATGTGACACCCCCCTTATTTCTAGTCGTGTCTATGGGCTTGCTTTACTAATATAATAAATAGCGGGCGCTAAATTGTGTGTTCACTCTAACAGATTGGACACACTGTTGGGGGTATTGCTTACTAAGATCGCAATTATGTAAGAATTATGCACTATGGTTCAATCTAACCCGAGGGGTTGTCAAGGCGCTATCTGTGACCCCTGCACGATCTGTGACGCGCATGCGCGGAAGATCGGCCATCTTGGATCGCTAACTACGGTAACAACACTAAAACAAAATACCTTCATATGCCTGCGCGATATTGCACGTTCGGAAAATGATACATGAACAAAAATCTAAGTAACTTTTGATCCTATACGTTTAAAGATTAACATTTTACTTTTGACTTCCATTATATTTCCAGTGAGTCTGCATTGTTATACTTTACAGTAGGTCTGTGGTGTGTGTGTTTTAAATGACCCCCACCCCTCACCCAGTCTCATCCCCTTATGCTATTGTAACCCTAAGATATTGTTGTTGTTTCCGGAGGCTGGGTAAAAAGCGGGCTACAAATAGTTTCGAGTTGATGTTTTTTGGCGTCTTCCTGCTAAATTAACCAGACACGGCAGGACAGGATTCAAACACGTCTCTCTTATTTAACTCTCTTCTCGTACGAGGCTCGCTCGGTTACACCTCTATCTCCTCTTTCTGCGCTCATGACATGCGCAGTACACAAAACACTTCAGCATATAAAACTAAAATAAATACAAAACCAAAAGTAATAATTCACAAAACAAATATAAGTCAATTGCAAGTAAATAAAAAAATATATTTGCAAACAACGTGTCACACTATGATAATGGCCACACATTGTTCTAAAGACAATAAAAAATAAACCATACCCACTCTCACAGAAAACTATAATTACAGTATGTGTCAAAATCTTTTCTGTACGTACAAGATATGCTTGGGTACAGAACTTTGCTTACATTAAAAAAAAAAAAAAACATACAACTGTACCTTTCGCAATGTCTGTTTTATTTTGCGGGTATGAACGTGTTTTGACCTATGTGGTTGCCGTAGTTAGCGATCCAAGATGGCCAATCTTCTGCGCATCCGCGTCAAAGATCGTGCCTTGACAAGGGTTTGTGAGTTAGTCTCAATCCGGACGTCACGTGGCTATTTCTCAGACCACGCCCCCCTGCGGCAGTAAAGTATCGGTGCAGCGTTAATGGACTACAACGGCGAGGAGGGATAAAACTAGCATTTATCTGTCAACTTTCTGCCGAAGAGCATTGACAGTTACTTTGATGAAAAGGACATGATGTACATGTGCGAGGTGGACATTTTGGATTGCCGATGAAGTGTCAGGAGAGCTTTTTTTAAACTCGCCGAATTATCTCCACCCTTGCCGGTGAGTGCTTTAAAATCTGATCATACAAAGGGTTTACAAGTTTGTACAATCTGGATTTATTTCCCCTTCATGTGTAGTCAAAATGCAATTGAAGTTAACAGTTTCGCGCAAGCCTTGCAGTGTTGCTGAAGTACGTTAGCAACTTAGCAACTGCTAATTCAACCGCAGCTGCCGTCATTTGTGACGTAGAAAGTCAGTTATTAAATTCAACTGTTTAAGTTCTAGTAAACTGTAACAGCACAAATGAACAAAACTGATTATTTCCCCCACATTTTGCATGTGGTAACAGTTAGCATCTGCTGATTCAGCCACCATATACAAAGTGAACCATTGGCTACACATTGGTTCCTCTTCCGAATCGCTGTGGTTCAGCAGAGTTCTAGACACTGTGGATGTCTATTACGTTCACTTTACTCGTATGATTTGCGACGTCACCCCAAAAAATATTTTAAATTTTTCCAATGACAAAGTTTTCAGTGAATGCACATATGAAACTTGCGGGGTTCAGTAGCTCCTTGGAATGATAAGGGGTTAAATCAACACACCACTGAAAATTAATTTTTCTTCTTTAGGAAGTGTGTATACACATTAGTAGTGTAAATATCAATGTCATCTAATTCCCTAAAAAAAGGTTTAAGCCAATGACGTATGAAAATATGCGTGCGGTAACACGGCACTGCTCATTTTTTACTTGTTTCCTGGTCTACTGTGCTTTAAAAATGGCGAATGATTTAGTCGAGTATTGCCATAATTTAGATTCATTTTCATTAATTCATTTTCCTGTATAAAACATGTTTCTGTCTCTCCTCCTTTTAGCCCTAACCACTACACTAAGGACACAAGTTTTGGTTAAGAAATGTTTAATATTACAAAGGCACTTCCTACCCGCCTGTAAAAATAAAAGGGGTTCCGAGAAGCTCATGCTTTGGTCACTGTCAGCCATTTTTGGCATCTTTTTTCCAGTGTGGTTGGTAAATCTGGCTCTTATTTGAAGATCAACACGTCACGTCTATAGTCACGCAAGAATGACTGGAAGAGCTTTCGGAAAAATCGCAGCCGGCTTCGGGCAGTAGGCGGGGTACACCCTGAACTGGTTGCCAGCTAATCGCAGGGCACATAGAGATGAACAACCATCCACACTCACAAGCACACCTAGGGACAATTTAGAGCGCCCAATTAACCTGCCGTGCATGTCTTTGGAATGTGGGAGGAGACCGGAGTACCTGGAGAAATCCCATGCAGGCAAGGGGAGAACATGCAAACAACACCCAGGAAGGCCGAAGCCCGGACTCGATCTTACACCCTCAGCACTGTGAGGCGGACGTGCTAACCAGTCATCCACCGTGCATTATTATTATTATTATTATCATCATCATCATCATCATCATCATCATCATCATCATCATCATCATCATCATCAACTTCTTATTTATTCATTTATTTTGCATTTGTAAGTCTTGCATATGGGTTTATTTAGATTATGTAGGTCTAGCAAATGTTGTGGCTAAAACTCTAAGGTAAACATTTCCATCCATGCTGCTATTTCAGAGGTAAATGCTGCTTATGAAGTTTGAAATCACTTCTGGGTTGAGGTTTTTCTGACATTCTGATCCTGGAATGCGTTCATAAGCTGCACTACAGTTTGTGTGAATCTACTGTACACTGACTCGCAACAATTGACCGCAAAAGTTTTTTCTGGTAGCCGTGATTTCTCTAGCACGTTTGAATCTGCTGTCTACACGCTGTCGGGTCCCACTCCAACCATCATTGCTCCTTTTTGCCACCTTCTTTAACAAAAAAAAAAACTTTAGCTGACTTTCTTACCCGTACAGTGTGTCCTCTTTCTCTCCTAACATAATCCTACATAATCCTTCTCCTGTACGCATTAAAGCAGTGGTTCTTAAAAAGAAGACAACTGTCAAATTTTTTGCATTTATTGAGACATTTCCATGAGATGCATGTGCATGTGTGTATATTTTAAAATCTCACAAACCCCCTGAAGTGCTTTCACGTACCGCCAGGGGTACGCATACACCCATTTCAGAACCACTGCTCTAAATGACACATCTTGAACTTAATCTGCTGTTCAGATTTCATACCCTCTGACCTTACAACTGATAAACCCCCTATAATCAACCACATTTTTCTCTCAATGCCAGTCATACTCACTCTCTCCATCACCAAAACACCATCATTTCATTTCGGAATATAAAGAATGTTAACCCTGCCCATTTCACATGAAGGATCGATTCCTCTTGCTTTTTCCAACCCTGATGACCTGGTCTCTCATTACACCACTGGACTTCATAACCTAATTAGCCGCAGATTGGTGATGGTTCTCATCTTATCTCTCTGGCTGCACTCAGTTCATCCAACTCAAGTCCTTCAAATCTATCCCCTTCCCTTCTCTGTCACTTCAGGTGTGCCACAGGGATCTGTCCTGGGGACTCTGCTCTTCATCTACCCTTGTCCATTTTAAACAACCATCTTGTTTCCCGATTGCATCTCTGAAATAAAAACTTGGGTCACCCAAATCTTCCTGAAAATAAAGATTAGCAAAGCTGAGGTTTTCCTCATCACCGCCAATCCTCCAGCAGTTCCACCGGCTCCTGATTCAGTTCTGCAGTTCAAAACTCTCATCTTTGTATTCAAGGGTATCCACAACCCCGCCTCCACTTCTCCATGTCCCCACTCCCTCCTGCACCCTCAGCTCCTCTTCTTCTGGCATTCAGCCACTCTGCTCACCAGTTCTGCAAGTCACTTTCACCCCAACTCAGAAACAGTTATTTTTTGCACCCACTTCAATTCACAACTTCCTGTGGTTTTTATTTGGTATCTTTCAAATCACAACTTACTGTTGTTTATATTTCATTTCTTTAATTGCACTTTTTATTGTCATTTTATTTATGTAATTTAATCAATTGTACGGTGTCCTTGAGTCTCAAGGGTGGCATCTTTAAATAAAAATGTGTTATGGAAAAATAGAGAATTTGTCGGACTGTATGAGCTCTCTAATGTAGCCAGCTACATGTGGGTGATCATCAGTTACATTTGCGTAAGCAATCAAGAATAACAAGACAGCTCGACCAGAATGGAAAATAAAGGTAGTTTCGCTCGCATCTGTGGCGCAGAGGTGTTTTGCTTCGTCCTTCCGCTCTTTCAAACAAGTCTATTTTAAGGGTGGGTGTTTGTCTTTTTATAGATGAGCAGACACTAGAGTGTGAAAGAAATGTTCTCCGTTAATAACGTCAGTGACCACAAATGTGCTTCAAGTGGGACAGCGGGCCGGAAGAATCCCTTTCACAAAGGAAACGCAAGAAAGTGTTGACAACAATGTATGTGTGTGAAAGTCTGCGGGTGTCCTCTGAAGCTCAGCCTAGAACGTGGTCACAGCATTAGTTGTTTCCTTAATAGCTGACACACCAAAGCGCTGAACAGCCCCCAATAAGCAACGGCAAAAAGCTTAGACTTAGACAGGATTTCCTCATTCTTTGTAGCTTATATTGAAAATATGATTGTATTTCAGATAACCTGACAACTGTGGGTGTACTCACAGTTATGATAAGTTTAATGCAGTTTTTATTGTGAATGGTTTTGCAAGAATTATTTAACTGCAACCTATAAAGGGCATTTGATAGTTTCTCCCACCCCCCCATAATATATTAATAAGTGGTTTTGAATGACTAGCTCATCTAGTCCCACCAAATTGCTTGTTGTTGGCGGGCACCTTGGCTTTAACACCAGAGAGCTAATTATGCTGTCTGTGTGGTCTACCCTGTACTTGTGGTTGACTTGGCAGCAAATGCAAAACCTTTTAATTAGACTTGTATTTATGCTCAGCGAAAAGATTGAGGATGCGTAACTTGCTTTCTTTGAGGCAGTACAGTATATAAAATTAATATACTAAATATGGCCACAGTTAGTCTGTCTTGAACTGGCCAAATTACCCACTATGCACTTATAAATCAAAGCAATCAGCGATCTCCAAATAGGGCTCTCCTCTGCATTTCTCTCAGAGCCTTTTCCAAAATGTGTCTTATCTCTTGTGGACATAAATACATCTGCTGATAATTCTAGACAACACATCTTATTAAGAGCTGTATACTTATAACACAGTGCATGATACCCCGGCAACAGTAGACCCATTAGATGCTGATCAATGAAAACATACTGCTGTCTAAGACAGAGCTCCAAGTACAAGTGCAGTACAGTAAGAGTTTCTCATTAATTGTCAATATGCAAATACGCTTTGCTTTGATTAGGTCGCTGTTTTCCTTAATATGATATGGAAAACAGCTTCCTCTGATTGGTAGTTACAGTATGTCAGTGTCTTGTGGCCTCTAAGGCGGCCACGGTAGTACAACGGCCATGTCACCCCGGGGGAAAACATTTCCTCCCCCAAGTTCACTTCCATGGTGGCGGCCGGCGACGTCAACGAACACTGCAAGGCGGAATGACCAATGTGTGTTTATGTGTGGCTGTCGCTTAAACCCGGAATTTTATTCTTTGGGTGTGTGCAAGCTTACTTAAGCTTTCTTTCACACTCTAAAAACAGTTGGGTCAAAAATAACCCAAGTATGGGTAAAAAATGAACCGATCTTCTACTTGGGTCAATGTAACCTAACTTTCTGGGTTGTTTTGCAAAAATAATAATAATAATTTTGTATTAAAAAAAACAGAAAATTGAGTTGGATCATACACTTGGTCAATTTGACCCACCTTTCCGGGTTGTTTTGCAAAACAAATAGGTAATTTTGTATAAAACAAAACTGGGTCAGATTATCTACTTGGGTAATTTTTACCCAAATTTGGGTCAAAAATTTGGTTATTTTGTATTCAACAACCCAGAAAGTTGGGTCAGATCCTCTACTTGGGTTAATTTAGCGCAATTTTTGGTAAAAAATTGGGTCCATTTGTATGAAACATTTGAGAAAGTTGGGTCAGATCATCTACTTGGGTCAATTCTACCAACTTTCTGAGTTTGTTTTGAAAAAAATAATAAAATAAAATAATTTTGTATAAAACAGCCCAGAAAGTTGGGTCAGATCATCTACTTGGGTCTATTTGACCCAACTTTGGGTCTAAAATTAGGTCATTAAAACAACCCATAAAGTTGGGTCAGATCCTCTACTTGGGTTAATTTGACCCAAAAATTGGGGCCATTTTGTATAAAACAACCCAAAAATCTAGGTCAAATTGACCCATAAAGTTTTCTATCCATAAATGGGTTACTATCCATAAATGGGTTACTTTTGTCCCAACTGTTTTTAGAGTGCATTAAACATGCCGTAACACAGCACAATTAGGGTTACGGAATACCTAGGAGTGTCTTTAAAAATAAACTGAATCCGTTTATTCCTCAACTCCTCTGAAGTGGGCAGGTGATGCAACATTTTACCTTAGTGCAAGACACAGGTACATTGTCAATCAACCATTTTTCCTGAGTAGCGAGGGTATGTAGCAATCACAAAGTGGGCTGGTACTTGAATAATGTCTTTCCAATAATGACACAAAAAAGCCTTGAAAGCCTTACACTTTTGATTTCCTATTCTAAACAATCGACAAACTGCAGATATGTCATAATGTCACAAACCCATTTTGAACATTCTTATGCAAAAATGAGTGATTTTGATGGAATAGAGTGGGAAACTGTACTTTTTTAAATAAAAGAGCAACAATGCTTGTCAACAATGTAATAACACAGTATTATGTATGTAATAAGCTGTGTTTTTTTTTTGTCCCATCTTGATTATACCGGCATGACACCGTTCTACACTCTCACCAATCCATTTTTTAAATTCCAACGTGAGGGCCAACTATGAACATTGAGAGATGTATACCTGAGTTTTCAGGTTGCTACACGAACGACAGAGTAAAGCACTGCACACGTGAGTGCATACGTGCACACATCCACAACCCTGCGCATTGGTGGGTGTGTCGGTGAACCAGGCAGGCATTGTGTGATGCAGGGGTGCGAGAATGAGGTCGCAGGGGGATTGACTCGTCTACATCAACACTGCTCCAAGGCTCTGTCACTCAGCAAGTACACCTCATCGCTGGGGAACGTGCGCTCACTATAGAATAAACACACCTCACACACTCACAGGGTACAGTGCACTGCTTGGCATTAGTGTAAAAAATGCACACAGAAATTGTGTTGACAAAACGCTATAATTGTGGGAATGCTGAACGCATTCATATCACTATGCATGTGTCCCCATTCAGCATTGATAGCTTTCAGCATCAGATGACACGTTTCAATATAAATACGCCATAAGCCAAGATTTTGAACAAGACAAGTTAGGACAGTGGTTAGAGTAATTGCCTGCAACCAAGGAGGACCTGGGTTCAAACCCTGCTTGGGCAAGTACAAATGCAATATTGAATACAAATCATTGTCATTCAAATTCAACGCAAGGTTTTCAGCTTCATACATCAATATTCACTACAATTACATACAATGTCACAGATTCTTCTATGGCAGCAATGGCCCAGTGGCTAGTTCAGCGGAGCTTTGACCGATAAACAGGAGGTGAGGGTTTGAATCCCGCCGTCACCAGATCGCAGTTCAAGTTTTTTTTTATTCATTTATCTTTCAACTACAATTAATACTTTTATATTTTCACTAAAGGTGTCAGAATTATTGCGTTAATATCTCGTTAACTTGAAGTGCCTTTAATGGCACCAATTTTTGTATTGCTCGATTAATGACCGCCCCTTATTTGGAAAGCCTCTACTGAAGTGAATTCCAGTTGCGACGCAGCAGAAACGTCCATGTCAAAACTACCCATTAGAAATGCACTGTACTGCACTGCAGCTACAATACGCAATGTTTAAGGGGCAGAATGTTTGAGTGGTAGAGCCATTTAGACTGTGTAGCATGGCCGCCGGTTCTCTGCTTTGAAAGAAAGCACTCGATTAGCCGTTAGCAACAAGCTAGGTTGCTCCAGCTCTCCATAAGGTGTCCATGGCATTAGCACTCTCAAACTCCTGTGAGAGCCGAATGGACGCTGTTTTGTCAATTGGAATGACTCCAAGCCACTTGATCTTTAGATCTGAGGCGTATTTTATTCAGCAACTCCAGAAAATAGCTCTTACTGTGCTCTTGGCTAGCTTGCAGCAGAGCGCCAGCGTCTGTGGCTTGCAGTAAAACGGCATCACTTAATACCAATGCGCATCCGAGAACGTAACAAAATAAATGCAATCAACATCGTGAAAATGAGTCACTATAACACAATTTAGCAGTAATAAATTAAATAATAATGCATATATTTGTGGGGACTGCCGTCAAGTTTTAAAAAATGTGCAGAAGTTCGCAAGTTACTTCATGTTAAAAATTAGATAGCTTTTATGAAAATAACACGATTATGTGTCGTTTCCAGTAAAGTTACGTCATTTTACAATGCGCATCCGTATTGAACTTAACAAAATAAAAGCTATAACACAATTTAGCAGTAATAAATTAAATAACAATGCATAATATATTTGTGGGACTGGGGTCAAGTTATGCTTACAGTTTTTCAAATGTGCAGAATTCCAGTTACTTCTTGATAAAAATTTGTCAGCTCTAAATATGAAAAGAAAAATAACCATTCTCTTACAAATGCAATTATGCCATGTAGTGACAGTCACACGTTGATGTTTTTTTTACAGTGCAGTACCTATTTTAATTATTTTTAATTTTTTTAATTGTTATGAAATTACTGAATCAATGACACAAAAATGCAACCAAATTTCTATTAGGTTAACATTTCTTCCCACTTTTATGTTACCAAGAGTGTGAAAAATTGGAAAAAATATTGTACACTTTTTTATGAATTTAGATATAAATTGAGATATCAGATGTTCAATTAATTTGTGATTAATCGTGAGTTAATTATTGAAGTCATGCGATTAACTACGCTTAAAAAAATTAATCGACTGACACCTCTAATTTTCAATTTCAACTTTCAATTTACTTCATAATTATTCAGCTTAGCATTCAGCTATTAGCATTCAGCTTTCAGCATTCCCATGCAATTTCTGCAGAAATTGCACTTTGTCTGGTGTGAATATAATAATGATGATGATTACCACTGGGAGGAAGATAGGTAAAATTCTGGTACTGGCTCCTCTTCCTCTTGCCATTGCACACGTAGAAGTTGACCTGCAGCGGGCTCGATATTCTCTGGTTTCGGTATGGTGGGATCTCAATAAAAAGTGCATTCTGAAACAGAAATAATATTTTCAACCTTCTGAGACGCATGGCCAGACAAACATACAGTATAAATGGTTTAAATGAGCCCATCTGGACGGTAGAACCCATGAGGTTGGACCAGTGCCCATGTTTTTGTCTAAGGAAACCCCAGGGCTTTAGCTTTATCCCTGTACAGCATGAGCAAAGAGAAGTAGCTGGCTTATTTGTTGCCTGGGTTCTTTTTTTTCCTTTTTTTCTTTTTGCTTTAACCCCAACTCTGCAAGTCTGGACGAATGTGAATATTTTGTAACTTTCATTTTGACACAGGAACAAGGAGCAAATTTGTTCAAGTATTTGTGTCTAATTATTTCAAATTTCTTGGCTGCCGATCTGGTTGAGCTCTAAACAGGACAAAAAAAATCCATGGTGACACAGAGCAGGTTTACATTGGTCATAGCTGAACAAAAACGATGGGTGGGACAGGGGTCTGCCGTCCAGATGATTACAAGAAAAATATGCAGGTGGTTGAGTGAGTGTAAAAGTGTGTGCGTGTGTGTATTTGCTAGGCTTTCCCTTGCAGTGAACGTTAGCACACTTCCAACGCCAATAAAAGTAAATGCAGGTCGGCAGTCTGGAGTGAGTTAAGGCAGTCTAGTGACATAAGAAAAGAATTCCAGTGCTCTCCTGTTTTCTCTTCCTACTGTGGTATTTGCATTTCATCAACCTCAGGTCTATAAACTAGGGCTCCTCATATAGCTAAGACTTCAGCCATATACTAAATCAGGTCAAGGGCCTGATGGCCAATTTTCAGAGTCCATAGCTCATGATGCAACTAATTTAATTGAAAAACAGGGTTAATTTGCTGTGTTTAGGTGTCCATGCTTGATCTCAGACCCTGTGCAGTTTGACAAATTGACACACTGATGGAGATAGGCGTTACCGGTTCAAAGCACACTGCCACCACTTTGTGGTTTATTGACTGAAGCAGCTTGGAAAACAAACAAAACAAAAACAACATAATAATTGTAGCCTTTCCTTCCCTTTGGTGATTGTCTTTTTTATTATTTGATGAAACAGTGTGTGAAAGTGACTACGTTTACATGCGGCCAATAACCCTAAAAGGCCATGATGCGAAACCCCCCCAATATGCTCTTATTTCAGGTTTTTACAAACCCCCCAAAAGTTTTTTTAGACCCGAATAACGACGCCTTGTCTAACCCCAATATTTGATCGAATACACACGTATGGGAGGACAGCATTTGTGTTCTGTGCATGCTCTATTCGCATTGAATTTTAGTCTGAACGACTTGTACTTGTATCTTGTGTTGCCACTCACTAATGAGCCTAACTTAGATACATTGATATCTCGATGGCGTTTTTTCATTATATTCTGTCTCTACGGCGGAAATGCCACAGTGTATAAAGCTACACACATATTTGCGTGTGTATGTACACCAGAGGTGTCCAAACTATGGCCCGGGGGCCATTCTTGGCCCGGCCACCATTTTTCAGCGGCCCGTGGCATATACTAAAAACTATATTTATAGCCTACAGTTGATGGAGTCTGCCACTACTAGTATTTAATTCATTTCATATTCTGTAGAGGTTTTCTAGATATGAAGATACAATTGAACTATTTACAAGTAAAATGGGAACATTTATCTTCCTAACGCTGTGGTGTATACTTTTTGGTTTATGGTTTTATTAAACATATAAACATAAAGAAAACACAAAACACATTACAAGTATAAAATATAAGTTGAAGTAAAAAGAAAAACAAGAATAGGAAGAAAGAAAAGTTAATATGTTCAAAAGTAATTGTTATTTCATTTTTAGAAGCAAATATTGTTCCTCCGAATTGTGAACCTATTAAATTAATTAATTAACTGCTTTAAAAATGGTCAGATTACTACAAATTGCTCTTGTTGAAGATGGGATTCAACTGCGGTTTAGTAGAGGTGTGACTCTAATCTAATAGGATAAAGGGCCGGGCCACCCTAATATAAAAAATCTATTTGCCTCATCTCATTTTACGATATATTTTTTCAAAGTAACTGTAATATATACCATATAAAATTGCTTGACTGGTTTTGGCGCATTTAATTAATAAATTAAACTTGAAAATTTGTGGCCCTTGCATCCTTAGATTTTCTGGATGTGGCCCTCAGAGGAAAAAGTTTGGACATCCCTGACAAGTCTGTGCATCTGGCCCACCAGAAGTACACAAGCAGAGGTGAATTAAAATGGTGAAACATGATGACGCATGACAGAACCATGTGGTTTAGATCTATGCAGTAGTAACTCAGTCCACTCACGCATGAAAACGGGTTATCACGATTGTCTCAGAAATGGGTATTTTGTACTTCACTTATATTGACTGCATGTAAACGAAGTCTATGTGACTAAGGGTGTGTTTACTTTCACCCAGAATATCTCATGAAAAGCTCCACAGCCCCAGCAAAGATGAATTTAGCCTCTAAGGAACCTTTGAAAGGAACCTTTCACTTTGAACTAAGCATCTGGCTATGTTGGGAGTGTCATATTGCGAGTGTGTTCGTGCGTGTGCTTGTTTGCTATCAATGTGAATGTTTGCGAATCATTCATGCGCAAGCAATATGCTTGCTTGTGTTTACCATGTGTTGCAGAGATTGAAAATTCCATTCAAGATTGCATGTGCTAATCATCAGTGTCTATGCAGCAATGCCTTAGCAAAAGTTACATCATAAAGGGGGGACAGATGAGAAGGAGACAGTTAGATAAGTAGCGAGTGTCCGTGGAGGATATGGAGAGCTTGAACAGTGAAATCATGAGAGTACTTACAGCTTTGACAGAGTCCTTGTCAACTTTGGCTTCCGTCTCCCACAAATGATGACCATCTACGCAACAACAAAATGACATCATTAGGATATCATTAAAATCACTGTGGACTTTGTCAATAATGTATGCATATATTTGCAATTAGATAACATAAATTCCCAGTATAGTAGATTGTTTTAAAAGAAGTGTGATTGTGTTATGACTCAATATAATTAACTGTAATTAATTCATCATTTTGTTCAATGGAAATCTCTTGAAAGGTTAGGGGAAGGGACAAACTGTCACGTAAGGTGCAGGTGTAAGACCCAAACACAGACAAGAAGACACAGGAGTTGGGAAAGTCTTTACAACACAGGCTGGATTCAGAGTGCTTCGGAAAAAAAACTTGATGGAAAAACCTTGACTGAGAAACGTCGATTTGCAGGGCTGGATGCATGCAAGCAACCTCGAACCCAGAAGAACAGTTTGCATGGAAGAAAGCTTGCATGGCAGGATAGGGATTAGAAACCTCAATGTGCTGAAAGAAAATTCGCTAATAAACCTTGACATACTGTCAAAAGTGTCATTCAGTAACTCTTGCTAGGGCAACTCACAAGTCTATATAACAGAATAACGCTCTATATGATAAAGGCCATTTTCTGTACCGTTTGTCCTCAATAGGGAGCCTGTCTCAGCTGACTCTCTTAGTTTATTTTTTATAGCTACATACTTCATTAAACATTTCAGTTATTAATTTCTCCATCGAGTGTTTTTTTTGTCTGATACTGTATGCAATAAAAGACATGCACTCAAACAAATGTTGCGCTGCACACATTTTGTAGAATTTCACACCTTAAACAACAATCGGTAAAGACTGTATAGGCAATTAGCACTGACCATAGTGCCATTTTTATCTCTTATTTACATGAGCAATGACTCATTAGGGCAGGCAGAATTCCAAGGAACACAGAGCAGCATTTTCGCCACGTCATACAAAGTGGCAGGATGTGCAATGTGGTACTGCACCACTATTATACTTTATTAGACTATGCGGTAGGTGTGACTACCAGGCTTAAAAAGCAATATAGTAGCTGCTGCTGCTGTGCTGAGGTGTGTCCCATTTGCGATATTTGAGCACCTCTGGAAAATGTCAAAACATATTGTTAAATGTGGTTTTCACATTACATGGGAAGTGAAAGAATGAGGGATCACGATTGGTTTAAATATAGTGAGCTGTAGAAACAGTGTCAGAAATGCCTCCACAATGGCCAATGAATAGGATTTTGGGGGTTGTTCTGGGCCATCAGGATTAGTCAATGTTAGTCAAAGAAAGGGAAGGAGACTTTCATTAGGCTACATCAGGGGGGACCTAAAATGTATCCGGCCAGACTCAGCTATGAGAGATACTCTGAGAGGGCAATCTTAGATTACATTACCTCCAACGTCCACATACTCTCATAAACATTTTTTAAAAATGTATTCCTCTGTAACTGCCTTTACTCCTATATTTCACAAGTCACAATCATCCTTTTATAATTAGTTGAATACTCACCTTGGCTGAGGCCAGAAATGGCATTGCTTTGCAAACCAAGAGTGTCATTCGACTGATAACCACAGACATTTCCGTTCACCTTTTTTCCCCTACCACATTTGCAAAATACTTCTGTTACTTCTCCTTCATGCTGCCTTCACCCACCCATGCATGGTGCAGCCACAGCATCATCAGCTTTTGCTCCATCTTTTAACTGTATATGAGACATGAGCACACACTGTAGGAGCAACCCTTGTTAGAGTCAGATCTAGGAAGTTTTTGACTAAAATCCGGTCCCGATTAAGCTGAGAAATGGATGAACACATCCTTCAATGTACACTTAGAAACTTTCCCATGAGTCACTTAAAGGTGTATAAGAGCTTGACAAACGCAACATAGACAGACAGTCATATAATTAGACCACATGTAGGGATTGGCTTCTTTGTGCTGCCACTTACTCAGTCTTGTTCAATAAGATTTCAATATCATCATCTTACTTCATGTCCCTGAATAGACAGTTGATTAAAGGTTTGAAAATGGAAAACTGGTCCATCGCCAGGGCAAAATCTCAACAGAAGTTCAGTGGCACAAGGGGTGTGCCTTGAAACATCAGTGGTACGCAAACTTTATGGGTATGAAACTTGCGGGCCTGACCTGACCTGACATATCTATCCCCAAACTGGTCACACATGCTCCACTCCAAGTTCCTTTCCCAAACAAAGAGTCGGTACTGTCACAACTGCAAAGATCCTTCTCAATTGCTTTGGCTCATTTGCATTCACTTAGTGCTTTTGCCTAAATTAACTTGGATGATTTTGCTCAACACCATGGATCATCTGCAAAAGCTCATATTTCTCTCAAAACAGCTCACTTATGTGTCAAAATCCAATTTCTATGTCTTACAAGTAGTTAGTGCCCCCACAAAGCATGGTCCCTTGGCATTGTGTGAGCACTGCAAGTCAAAATCATTAGATGTTTTGTCACAACAGCAGAGGTGCCACTAAAAAAAATAAAATTAAACATAAAACTGAGGGAATAAAATGATTTTTACAAGAGCAGTTTTCAAAGTTTGCGGTTTGACATACTCCACTCACAGTCAAGGAAATTGCAACAGTTTTTATTCAAGCAAAGTTACTTACACATTAGAGTGCAACTAAAGAAAGTGTAAGCCGAATTGTGTATATTTATGAAAAACTAAAAAACCAATAACTAAAATTATATCTTGTGCACAGCATAAATGAAGAACAAACCACTGTAACACTTTCACTACACCTTAAATTCTGTTGAGTAAGTTTGACTCTATTTAGAGTGTGACCAAACAGACTCAGTTTTAGCATAACATTTACTCTTGGAAGAGAGTAAAATAAATAAATAAAAGTCACTCAAGGGTTGAGGAACAAACTCATGACCTTCAGCTTGGATAGATAGATAGATAGATAGATAGATAGATAGATAGATAGATAGATAGATAGATAGATAGATAGATAGATAGATAGATAGATAGATAGATAGATAGATAGATAGATAGATAGATAGATAGATAGATAGATAGATAGATAGATAGATAGATCGATCGATCGATCGATCGATCTGTACATCATACATGGCAATACATCTGCTATTTACTCTGAAACACCTGGTGTCTGCCACTCAGATAACCGGTGAACATCTATTTCAGATGATGAGTTCTAAATTCTGACTTGACAGAAGAAACGTGACAGGGTTTGAGTCATGAACAATTGCTTTCACTTCTTTTCGTCTGTATCCTGAAGCAAGGGTGGTGGCTGACCTTATTGTGAAACAGTGCCAAAAATGGGTGCCAGCAGTATTCAAGGCAAGCTTGAGACAAATGGCAGTCTAGACACTGCTAAAAGTACAATATGTGGAGCAATCTTTCTGATGTTTAGACTTGCCCCAGATAGCCAGACTCAACTAAGCTGAGTTTGAATGAAACCTGACTGTGCCAGTCATCGTCTAAGTTCTATTAAAATATGTGGGACACAATTAATTTCTGTTTTGTACAGGTTTTGTTGTGGACTATAATATGTTGCTGCATCTCAGAATTCAGCCTGTCCCAGACGTGGATAGGTGCAGACTTTTGTCTGCTGCGGCCCAGCCTGTGTGAGGCTGCTGAACTCCGGGCAATGCTCCAGTCTAACCAGATGTAAAAACTATCCAACTCACGAGGGAATTCCCTTACTACTCCCCCACACCCCTCCAAGTCAGAGTGTAGGATTACCCAATCTCTCTATCATGCCTGTTTGTCTGTCTGTCTGTCTGTTTTACCTGCTGCTAACAATCATTCCATCCAGGAAAAGCAGGGCAAGCCAGAACACACACTGAATGAGGTGTGCCAGGTACTGTATACCTTCATATATCAGCATTTAAAAGAAATCTCAGTGTTCAACTTTTCATGTGCATGCATAGTGCACAGTATTGAGGAGGAATTGCTTTGTATTGTTATTTAAAATATAATTTTACATTAAATTTTATGGCAAAAAAAAAGAAAAAGAGGAAAATCTATAATCTATTTTCTACATTGCCTACATGGATATCCCTGCTGATGTAATTCAGTTTAATTGAAATGTTTGTCAATACAGTACTGCTCAGCATCAAATCACAACAGATGTTGTCTCAGGGCCCTTTACATATGGAGGAGGTCTTATAAAAGACCAACTAAACCCCACATGAGCAAACACTCGGCAATGGACAGATGAAAAAAAAAGTCTCTGTAAGGAAGAAACCTTGTGCAGACAATTTAGTCAAAAGGGCCGGCATTTAGCATTTAGGGAGCGGGCGTACCCCGGACGCCAGTCAATCGCAGGGTACTGCAAATGCAGCATTGAATAAGAATTCATCCAATGCTACATGGATGTAAGCAACTGCTGAAGACTAAAAATCAGACTACAGCAATTTTGTATCAATTTCATTTGAACCTGAAAGAAATAGGAAATTTAAATATGAATATTAAGCTGCAGCTAATTAAGACGTCTACAAATCACTGATATGGGTCCTGAATACATTAACTAAATGCTGATCAAATATACTATAAACCCAGGAGGGCTGCAGACATGGGTCAATTAGTGGAGCCCAGATTTCAAAGCAAACATAGTGAAACTGAATTTAGCTGTTATGCTGCAAGCAAATGGAATAAGCTATAAACAGAAGTGTGTTCATCAAATCCAGGTTAAAAACTAAAGTCAACACACAAACCAGATAATCTCCTCACTGACTTGTTTCAGTGCAACAGTCAAGTGCACGACTTCTAAGGAAGCCCCGGTCATTGTCTGCTTTTCTTCTTTCTCACTCTTCCCTCTAATATTTTTGTTCTTTCTGTTTTGCCAAGCTAGGAAATCCCTTGGAGATGATGAACACTTCTAACAAAAGTGGGCAGACAAAAATAACTTGTAGTATTAGCGGAGTTTTCATCAGTTATCCTGTTGGTCAAGTGATTGAAAAGTAAATGTCATTATTTTTCCAGACACATTAAGGTTTCACTTAATAGAGAGAGATCTAGTATATATACTATGCTAAGTGGATATTGAATATGTTTCCCGAGCTGACAGAAATAAATCAAAATTATGTGAAAAGAAGAACAGTTGAGTACCATTATGTAATAATACAGCAAATTGTGCCTCATTCTTTTGAGCTTTGACCTTGGTAATACAATTGCATAAGAAGGGTTATTTATTTATTTACTTTATTTAAATTTTATCTCAGAAAATTTATAAAATGTATAATGGTTTCAAGTTAAATTTGTATTCACATGTTGAAATACCACAGCTGGCATTTGTCATGAAGGCAATCTGAATATACATTTACATGTGAAAGAGACACCGCTTAGAAGCTACTTGAAGCTTTCCCAATGAACAGTTTTTCCTGTCTCCTCAGTTGCCTCTGATTATTAAATCAAATCTAAAATACAGTTATCACTTTTATGGATGACCTGCCATGGTCTAGGAATGACTGTTGGCTTTCTTTTAATGGAATGTGTTTGGTTATATTATCATTATATTACAGGAAAGAAGACAAACAAAAAGAACAAGTGTGTGAGCATGACCAGGGACAGGCTTAATGGACTGTGCATGTAATGTGCGACACTTCTGACTGAACTTGGATAATGAGAGGGTATTGTTTACTTAAGTGGGGCCACTCATACTGTACAATTACAAGAGGTGAAGAAGTCGCATTATATCAATATATGATAGGGCATCATTTTTGTCAAGGTTAGTTTCATTAGTGTGTGTTGAATAATAAAATGTAAAATAATATGGAAGCACAAAAAAAGCAATCCTTGGTTTTCATTAGCACATTTTCAACAATTAGCACGTTTTCATTATTATTATTATTAGTATTACTTTTTACAGTTCAAAGTTTTTCTTTCTTTAAAGGCAGGATGACAAAAACTTTGCCCGTGTGTGAAAATGTGTTTGTAATGGCCTTTTGACTTGGGGGACCCTGGAAGTGGTGGGTCATAAAAGTTTACATAAACGCAGACTAAGTGCTAGTCAGGCACCCTCACTCATCTTACTGCAGGTCACCACAACCATGGAAACCATGCAAGTCAAACCTTGATGGCAAGCTAGGGTGCTTAGACCCAGCAGTGCCGAGCTCCAAAATTGTTAATGTCTTTACCCGATATTAAGGACAGGGGGAAGAAAAATATGAGGATAAAGTGCAGGGTTGTTTGTGAAAAGAGAGACAGAAAGGAAACTGCAGCGAGAGAGGAAGAGAAATTGTGGTTGAAGGAAGGAAAATACATCCTACACGAGGTCATACATCTCATATGGCATGAGGGGTTAGACAAAGGTGGTCTGGGGGAACCCCCTCTGTGACTAAGTTAAAGGCAGAAAAAGGAAGAGCCCCATTTGACCAAGTTCATCCACTTCCTCTTCCTCCACCTTTGTCTCAGCCTTTCAGTTGCTGAAAAATGTTGACAGTATTTTAAACTGGATGCAGTTAGCTACGTAGTTGAGAATATTAACAAAGTTATTTATTAGTTGTCATTACGAAATGACGAGGCTGTGAAACAAAATTGTGTACTTGGCCATTTCTGGTCGGAAAGTTAAAAGAGGAACCATGACAACGTTTACCTCAGGTTTGGTTTAGATGAGTGCCCAATCAAGGAAATTCACGGTCAGTATTGTTTAATATTTCTGCCTCCCACATTAAGAGAAAATAAATAAATAATCAAAATTAACTAAAAATTGCATATTCTGCATGAGTCACTGCTACACAGATTGGGGTAAATTGACTAGGTTGAGGAAGCCGTAGGTGAAAACAAGTGAACTGAGTCTAATGTCACAAATTGTGGCATCAGACGTACAGAGACAAAGAAAGTCGTCAAAGATGCCATGGTTGTGATTCATTCCTTAAACTTGTAGCAAGCGTCAGTGACTGGCTACGGAAACTTCAGCAAATGTAAATATGCTTTGGTTATAAATATAGTGGTCTAATGCACACCACATGTGGCTTGATGGCAAGTGCTGCTGTATTTTGATGAACGGACTTGAATGAGGAAGAATTGTGAAGGGAGAGGAGAAGCTGGAGCACATTTAAAAGAGATCAGTGGTGGCAAATCCAAGTCCAGAAAGTAAAAACCCTGCCACAGTTTGGCTTTAGCCCCAGGTGCTAGCTAGCTAGAGCCCTAGCTAGCTCCCATGGTGCTCGTTTACCTGCTAGGGAGCTAGCCATATAGCTAGCATCAGGGGCTAAAGCCAAACTGTTGCAGGGTTTTTACTTTCTGGACCTGGATTTGTCACCTCTGAAAGAGATACTACTTGTACAAGAGTGAACACAGTAAATATGTACTGGTCACTGTGACTCACCCTGGGCCTTCTCCACAAACACCACCTTTGAGTCAGGAAGGAAATTGAGACCACTCAGGACCATCATTTTGCCGCCAGTTGCAGGGTAGCTGTCCATACTCTGCTTCTCCACCAAGGGAAGCTCCTGCGCTGAGCGCTGGGCTGTAGTTGGAAAACAGGCACATACAGTATTAAAATGTAGAAAAGTTCGATTTAACCAGAAAATAAAGCCGAACATTTAGTGTGCTATCTTCATGTCCAGTGCAAATCTGGAGATACAAAAAAAAAGAGCCTTTAAAATTCTATTTTCTTAAGAATTTTTGGGAAATAAAGATGTATAAGATAATAGATTCATGGTTTTATGAATCAATATCTGGCTTAATCCCAACCTTAATAATTTGCAGGACATCAATCATCAGTAATATACAGTATCTGGGAACAATAAATCTAAAGTCTAAATTTAACTGTCCTCCCCGTATGCTAATAAAATAGCTTATGTGGAACATGGCTGATGAAGGAAAGGAAATGTGCTTCATTGTACTCATATTCAGCCCTGCCAGAACTGGTTCTTTGTGAAAGACAGTGGTTCTCAACTCTGATCCTCTCGTACCCGTACCAGCCTGTTTTACATGTCTCTCAGCCAACACAGCTGTGGATCGTTATCAGGCTTCATGCAGAGCTTGCTGATTAGCTGATCGTTTGAAACACCTGTGTTGGCTGTTGAAGACATAGAAAACAGGCTGGATAGGGTTACTCGATGACCGGGGTTGAGAACCAATTCTCTAGAAATTAGACACTTAGTTTATTGTAACCATTTGATGCCACAAAGCCAGGAGAAAAGCTTGTCATTGCATGTGTGGGAGAGACTTGGATTGTAATACTTACAACACTCGATGGGGTTAGAGGAAGCTTGTAACGACACGGTCCTGCCATTGGGCTGGTTGATGTGTACTCGGAACACCAACCTCACTCGGGTGTTTTTACGTCCAATGTCTGTTTCCCCTTTGCGAAGCTCAATGTCTGAGTTGCGCAGCTTTAGGATGCCTGCACAATCGATTCTGGGGCAAATAAAAAATACAAAATAGAATAATCTAGTACCATTTAAAACTGACTGGCAGTCAACGGGTCGGCGCCAAGCAAGGTGTGGAACCGGTTCAATGTAATATGATTTTAAGTTAACTTACATAGCCCTCATGTTGTTTTCAGGAAGCAGAGGGATCTCCAGAATTTTGGTGTTGGATTGCAGGACTTCATGACTGGCAGTGGAGACGGTTTTGCCAGTGATGCGATGGACCTGGTAGAAGGCATGTGGCCGTAGGAGGCGGTCGTCTGCCGTTCCTATAAATAGCTGTAGGGTGAGCGGCTCACTTTCCATGTAGCCATAAAGCTGCCGGGAAAACAAAGGAGTCAGGTAAGAGCCAACACCAGATTTTAAGACTTACTTTTAAGCAATTGCGTGAGGACCAAAATATGTTTTTAACTAACAGAATGAGGACATTTTTGTGACATATACACAAACACACACACACACACACATACGCAATATAGCTTATTGTTGACTTTCTGGTCAATGGCAGATAACTGTAACCACCACCAATTTAATTTCTGCAGCAAGGATCATTTTCTGACTGTCTACGGTAACACAATTATATAATTTAGCCAAGTGTATAATGGCACAGAAATCTGAGGAGATATGCTGGGCTGCAAATTCTAGAAGACAACTGATACTTTATGAAGTCTTTCAGTCCAGACCAAAAGCTGGATTTGTGCTGTAATCCAGCTGTCTTCTGCAGACCTCCCAGGCTATGCTCAGTCTTTACAGCTCAGTGTTTATGCAGCGTTATAAGCAGATGTTGGGGGTTGGGGGAGATAAACAATATATGTTTCCTTAAGATTTCAGAAAAGTCTATTTGATACATCAAAGTGGTGTTGTGTTTATTAAGTTGGCTACTTGACTGTATGGCTTCTACTGTGAATGATCACATCAAAACCAAGGCTCAACAAGCCATGGCCATCTGACAAAATCACACTAATTGGTCAATTACCCCAGCAAACACCAGCACATCACCTCAGACCAATTTTCTTTGAGCTCAGTCCGAGTGAAAACAGCAGTACTGTCGAAAGGAATAAGAGACCCCGGCTGTTTGTCTAATAGACTGAGTCACCTAACAAAATAAATACCACGTGTAACCTATGACATGATCAGATTAATGGGTTTATAATTAGTTTTGAAAGGGCATGGATAAGGTCTGAGGATAAGGAAAGCGGGCAGAGGACCAAAGAGGTAGAGTATGTCACTTGACATTTGTGGACATTGGTGCTTCATTGGCAACCTACTGTATATTGCATGTATTCAGTACATCCACTTTGGTAGCAAACTTTTAAAATTCGATTCCAATATCTAATGTGTATTCCTGACTAGATTGTTGGCTTGTTTAAAAGGAAATTCTACCTATGTAAAATAAATATCAGTCAATTAGAGGTTGACTGGATTTAGTCTGTAATTTAGAATAATATACTTAATTGATATGGCACTTTGACAAGGCAGATCTCAAGGCAGCTGTTTTAGTGCACATTTGGACTTATTGCATATGTTGAAGAGTTGATTAATTATTAACTCATTCACTCCTAGCCATTTTCACTGAAGCAACCCCCTTTACTCCTGGCTGTTTTACTGGATTTTCACTGATTTTGCAAGATCCACTGAACATTCTGTTCTATTGCTGTAAAAACATGGAACCTACCAAAAGAAAGATTAGAGTCTCTTATTTAATCAGGAAAAAAAGTATATTTGCATTGGTTTCCATTGCAGCAATTAGCATTAGACTATAGCTAAGTTTCATCATTGTTCACAAACCTGTTGAAAAAAACTGGCAAAAAGAGCTTGTTGCAACATGGGCCTCGCTGATCTCGTATACTCTGCTGCCACATGCTGGCCGTTTTTTTGTAATAATCACAATTGCTTTAAGCGACCTCTTCATATCAGAAGTTGTATCAAAGCCTTCTGTATGCTTAGGCATCAAAAAAAAAAAGTCAGTTTTTGGGAGTGCAGGACAAAGTATTAAAACATTTATTTATACATTTGGGGTTTTGAAAGAATTAAACAGGTTGAAAAGCAGCTCTACATCTACACAAAACCTGATATAGTTTTTTTTTCAGATAAGAAGAGGGACTGACAAACAAAGGGACTGACAAACTAGTCCCATTTCTACTGTATTTGTGTGTCCCCCCCTCTCTCACAGAGGGTCTCTCGCAGCTGCCTCAACCTGTGAGCAAGTCACACATGAAAGTCATCAGTGATGTAGGCCGAGGTCAGGAGCTTCTTGAAGTCTTGCCATCCCAAGGGACCACTTCATTTATGTGGTGATCTCACCACCAGAACCCCCCGTTATACTTTACTTACGTTGCCACCAGGAGTAATTAGCCATAGCCGCACATGCTACTAGTTACTTGTATTGACTCTTGAGAGCACAATGGCTGATGGTACGAGTATGACAGATGACAGCATTGACTTTATGATTTAATATAACCCAGACAATCACTGCACAGCTGTTTTTCAATAGTTTGGTGACCTCCAGCTATTACCTCAGCTGCCATGTGGCTATATGGAGAAAGGCAGTAGGGGGGGACAGGGTATTAGGTTGGAGGGTGGTTCTTTATCCCCTCACTCATCTTGTGGTAGCACACAATGATGGTGTCGTCCCCACTTGAATCCTTGTGAGCTCATGGAGTGTAGGAAATGGTCCTTCTTGTGATTTCTCAGCAGCCCCCTCAATCCGATTTCCAACTATTTCTTTAACATATGTGCTCCTCTGACCTTCTCCCCATGCCACCAAGCTGCCCCTTCTTGCTACACCTCACTGATGCTCATTCAAATACTGGAGTGAAGTTCAACCTCTTCGTGTTACAGTATTCCCAAAGGGGGGACTCCAAGATGGTGCTTTAAACTTTGAGTGTGGTCTATCACAGTGGCTTCCCTAAAAAATGTGGAGGTTGGACCACATAGTTTGACCAGATGAGTGGTCCAATTCCCCCCCTCGCTTATACTTTATATGTATTTTATAATTCTGAACAGAGGCTTGATTTTTAGATTTCCAACCTCTGCCTTTGTGTCAGCTAGTACAACCCCCACTGCAAGCGAGTGCGGCTGAGCGATTTGCCAACTAGAAACATTATGAATATGGCAGGTGATGCTTTAATTGTGTAACTAGATGCAGCTGTATTGTCTGGATCAGTTGTGGTGACGTGGAGGGGTGTCAAGCTGCAAATTATTCATAAAAGATCCACACATTTTCAGTTTCAATTGTTCAATATTTGTGTAGCTTTAAAATTAATTTCGAGAGACTTAAACATTTCCAGCCTGATTAAGTGTGAATACACTATGCAGGCCTGCAGAGGCGGACTTTTCTTCCTGATTTCATCACTGCCTGGAGAACAGTCATGACTTGAAGAAGTACACGTGGCGCAGAGATTTGGGAAAGAGAAAAGAAAATCAGTAGCAACAGCAAAATAGTTGGAAAGGGAAAGGGGGGGGGGGAGAAACAGAAGAGTGGATTGAGCCTCTTCGTCAATATCACATCTGCCTTTCTGCCATATGCTGACAGTCGTGCAGCATGCCTTTGCTGTGTCCAACTCGCTCTCATCACAGCTATCCCTTCAATCGCAAATTACGCCACCATCACAATGCTCTACTGATTAACAACTTGATTTGCATAATATGCTTAAATATGGTCCCATGATGAACATTGCTTGTGATATTATAACAATAATTATTTGCAACCATTTTCCTGTTAAGGGATGTACATCATACATCACTAGATCATATCAAAGCTATCTTGAGGCAAAAATAAGACTCCAGTACCATTCATTAGACATTTACAAAGAACTGAAGCCAGAATACCTGGAGAAAATGCAAACTCCACACAGATTTCACACCAGTATAACAAAATAGACATTTAAAAAAAAAGAAAGAAGTAATAGGACACCTGGGCAACCAAACATACCGGCCATACAGGTCAGTCACCTGTTCCAACACATTTGCTTTTCATTGTGGGAACGTTGCGTTGCATTTTGTGGGCTACTGGTTTCTAGGGTGAATGCAAACAACACAGCCTGCCAACTAGCTGTCACTAGCGACTCGCCATCGGAAGGAGAATTGTGGACTGTGGACTTCCCGTCGTCCACACCTGCATCCACTGGGGACAAAGGTTTGTTTTGTTTTTCTACTAGTTTGTGAACATGTTAAGAGTATTTGAGTATTAAGAAGAGTACTATACAAATTGGATTTGTTAGTCTAATAATTGATTAGCAAGACCAAACTTCGTCTGTCCGTTGCACAAAAATGTCCTTTTTAAATGATAGTAATTGGCTTCCTAATAACATATTACTTACTTACTTACAAAAACAGAACCAATGATGGTTGATGGTTATGCAGTGCAAGAAAAAAACACAACTAATCATCCATGCCAATCTAGTAAATTGAATATATATACTACCACCAAGTATAAGTATCGGCCTTATTCCAAGGTATTGGTGATACTCGCAATGGCCCTCTTGTGAATGTTTTACAATCAGGAACTACCAATTAGAGATTAGAAGAAAATAAAATTGCCAAAAATTTCATGCAATTTTAAGGATAAAATTTATATATGGGGATGCATAGGTCTTTTGTTTTTTGGGGGGAAATGAGAAAAAGCTGTACAGATAATGGATGGCTGCATGTTATGCATCAAACGTACTATTGGTATGAGAACTTGGTATCAATATCAGTAACTACACAAGAATTGAGTACTCTTACTGCTGGAATCGGTCTGAAATATATATATATATATATATATATATATATATATATATATATACAAAGCCCAAATGGGTAGTTAACAACTAAAGAACAACCAGTATTATGATGTAAGTTTTCCAAGTGGAAACACCATCAGTTGCATAAATACCCCTTTTGGATATTAAATCACGTGACGACTTGGCACTCTAACAACGCTCTGGTATGGCACTAACGCCTTGTTAATATCAAACAAGTGGCGGCATTACATTTAATAAGAAACGAGACATTGTATATTGTGAAGAGTATTTCTTTGGTAGATGACACAGAAAGTAAATTGCATGTGCAAAGGACTGAACATGTTTTCCTGAAGTCTTTCATGTCGTATTGGTGGAAAACATACTGCAAATGTGATGTGTATTACATACACGTTCAGAGGAAAGGAGATGGGTATTAAGTCACGCACATGTTAATAGGGATGATGGTCACATCCTGTTGAAATTACACCATGTCTGTTGCTGCTTTAGACTTAATGAGAGAGTGAGTGAGGTTGTGTGTATGTGTGACTGAGGAAGGCCTGTCATTATCCTATATGAAGCAGCCATATGCAGGATTGTCCTGTATGTTCGGGTTAATATTCCACAGGTGTTATTGTCTTTTGTTACTATAGGCCTGTTGAATGTCTGTGTGTTTCCTGACAAAAGCTGTTGCATCGTCTTCATCCAAACGATCACAATGAAAACAATACATATTGCATTACTTCCCCCCCAATTGTTTCCGTCTGGACAAAAATACATCATTCAATGTCAGAGCGATATAGGTACACCAGGTTGTTGGTTTCCCAAAGCACAGCTTTGAAAATCATTTTGTGGACTTTTGGCATATTTGTGGTAAAAGAACAGATTGGTTGGAAAACTATGATAGAAGCCAATAGATTACTGTAGACCCTTTCAATGCGGCAATGATCGGCTGCTGTAAATAAAGTGAAAACGCAGCCGTGGGTGTTGCTAAGAGTGAATGTCAAATTGGAGTCAGAAGGATAGTGTGAGTCCAGAATACATTTCCAAATTTTGGAATTGTAATCAAATTGTGACAGCATAGTTGAAAGAATCAGTTTAGTCACCCCACCATGCCACCATAAATGAGTGTGTAAACATGCGCACACTGAAAAAAGTGTTTTATTGGACTAAACTAAAAAAATCATAATAAAAATGCTGTAATTTGTTACAGCTAATTTTTTTAGTTTTTCTTGTTATATTCATGATTTAGTCAAAGCATCATTTTCAATTTAACTCTTTGACTGCCATAAACGTTATAAAACGTTTAGCATAAACCTAGGGAAGGGCGCCGAGGATGTTAAAAGACGTCCCCTATGTTTTTTTTTTTTTTTTTCAAAAACGGGTGCAGGAAAGCCTTGGGCAGCTGTGCTGAAAGTATCAGGCAGATCTGATTAGTCAAAGACTCGTTTTGGCCCCTAGAGGGCAGCGATGACTCTCTTTGCACAAGGTTGGATGGGCCGCCCACCGTGGGCGTCAGTAGAAGACGTGAGGCGGAGCTAGAGTGTTGAGGAGACATGGCTGAATAAGCCCACAATGGCTGCCCAAGCAACCGGTTGCAAGCAGCTCACGCTTGAGCATTTTTTTCAAAGACGGAAAGCATCAATCAATACTAAAAAGCGCATTGATGTCAACGATGATGATGACAACGAGCTCTACGCCAAAGTTGGAAGCTTTGGCGTGACTGTTATGAACACGTAGTAAGCCTCACCGGTAAGCGCGGCTAGCGCGGCTAGCGCTGCTAGCGCTGCTAAGGCCGGAAAACGCGCACAATAGCCGGCCGGGTACTTCTACACAATCGGACATTCGATCGGGCGATGGAGAGTTGGCATCGACCAATGCAGATTGATGATGATGATGAGGAGGACTCCGAGCTCTACGCCAAAGTTGGAAGCTTTGGCGTGACTGTTATGAACACGTAGTAAGCCTCACCGGCTTAGCGCGGCTAGCGCTGCTAAGGCCGGAAAACGCGGAGCTGCACAAGCGGACATTCGATCGGACAATGAAGAGTACCCCGAGTCCAATGCATATTCATCGGAGGAGCGGGTACAGTCTGATCACGGAGAAGACACTGTTTCTGGACTACGATGCCACCATGAATGGAGTGGATAAAATGGATCAGAACATCTCCTACCACCCGGTATAGCAACTGAAGGACACGGGGAAGCGAGACGTAACGAAACCGTAACGTAACCGTAGCATGATCCTGATATTAGACTTGATGACACACTGCAGTATATACTTGCTATTCCCCGGAAAAAAACGGCCGGCAAGAAAGTGGCGCACGCGAAGAGGCAATCTGTTGTGCAAATGCTGTTGCGTCTCTTTGCACGCAGGAGAGTGTTACAAAAAGAAAAACTGTCGTTGAAACATCCACATATTTGTAAATAGCACCACAGTTGCACACATTTGTAAATAGTTTGCCAAATTGTTGTCAAATTGTTACACTGTTGAATGTAAATAAACGTATTTTGCTATCAAAAAACACTTTTTCATTCTTGGTGGTAGTGTTTTATAGAAGTAAAGCACTATTTAGGTGTTTGTGGCATCATTCATGGACAAAAAGAAGTGTAAAATTCACTAGAATGCATGAAATAATATCGTTTCACTAAAAGCTTGATTTCTCCGTATTTTGGTCCAACACAGGCGAAATTGGGTCAAACTAACCATTTTCTATTGTTGATTACTAAAGAACGGAATAAGGTAGAAACAAACTCTTTTTTTCTGATGAAAGATGAAAGTCCAATCTTTCATTTGGTAGTACGTGTGCTTCCATAGTCCAAACAGAACATTTTCTGTGGACCTTGAAAGATCAGTCAAAATGCTTAAATCGGCTGGCACTGGCGGCATCCCTTTTCTGAAAACGTCTGGCAGTCAAAGAGTTAATATTAATCAAATACATTGATTTTCCCCAAGCCAAATAAAAAAAAGTTACATCCAAGTAACTTTTTATCTTGGAATAAACTAATTGCAGCCAATTTTATTACTTTACCCCAAATTGAATTTCTGATTCAGTATGAACACAATTTGTGGGGTTGAACCTAAGTTAGTTGTATGGCACACATAGGTGAACAAACTTGCATATCAAAGGACAATTTAGTGTCCTACTAACCAAGCATGCATGTTTTTGAGATGTGGGAGCAAACTGCAGTACCTGAAGAACATGGAAGCGCCACACGGAAGGCTGGAGGCTAGATTTGAACCCTGGATTGCTGAATTGTAAGGCAGGCATGCTTACTAGTGGGCCACCAAAGTTGGCTAAATTTATGTTTAAAGCAAAAACATATTTGCAATTAAGTAACAAAAAGCCAGTAAAGTCAGGAAAACTGTCCCTAAAAGATCTTTAGAGTATTTTGCAAACTTGTGCAATCTTTTGTAGAATTACATGAGTCTTAATTTACAATCCGTGTTTTTGTTTTTGTTTGTTTTTTGTCTAACTTGCGGGGGCACATACAACTAATCTTTTTTTCATTTAGCTCCCCTATGTATGTAAAATTAAAAAAATTAAAACTAATACATATGAGAATTTATGAAAAAAACTTTCATACATTTTGACAGTTCTAGCTTTTTTTTTTATGGCAGTTTGTTATTTGACTGCAAATATGTTTCTGTTTTAATACCATTAACTTAGGAGGCTTGGTGGCCTACTGCTAAGCACATCCGCCTCACAATTCAGTAGTCCAGGGTTCAAATACAGCCTCCAGCGTGGAGCTTGCATGTTCTCCCTGTGCCTAGAATGAACATTAATTGAACAATAAATTGACCCTTAATGTGATTGTATATGTTTGTTTATCTATGTGTGCCCTACAATTTTCTGGCAACCAGCTCAGGTTGTACCCTGCACATTTTGCTCATACTGAATCAGAAATTCGATTTGGGATAAAGTTATAAAATTGACTTTATTAGTTAAATAATTAGTTTATTCCGAAGTAAAAAGTTACTTGGATGTAACTTTTTTTATTTGGCTGGGCAAAAATTAATGTATTTTATTTACAATAAATTGAAAATGATGCTTTCAAGCAAATCATGAATATTACACAAAAAACTAAACAATTTAGCTGTAACAAATTACAGCATTTTTTTTTTTAGTTTAGTCCAACGAAACACTTTAATACCCAAACTTTTTTAAATCTGAACTGGACTGCGCCAAACTACGACGGCGTATTAGGGCCACGTATAAATATATATATTTTTAGAGGGCGGGGGCAATATAAAAAAATAATAATAATTATAAAGAGTTTATAAAGTGACAGATTGGCGAGAAAAAAACTCAGAAAGTTACGAGAACTACACATAACATAGTACTCGACTGTTTGTGCCAATACTTCGGTCGGGTTTCCAAATGAGATAGTAATTGCTTTAGCAGAGATTACCCATATGATGTTAAGCATTCGCTCTTTGAAGCATTGTGTACGGCCGCTGGCCAGCGACAAAGACGCCTCACTTTGCAAAGGTCCACACCCGTACGATCAAACATTTAAGTTAATTTGTTAAAATGTACATTTACCTTTCGAGAATTATTATTTACACGTTCATACATTTTTGTATTTTTTTGTACAAATATCTAAGTTGATGTGTCGAATCTGCTGTTCTCAGTCATTCACTTGCATTTCCCTAAAGTATGCTAGCTTCTGATTGGTTAGGGTTTGTCAGCTGATAGGGGATCAGAAAGTGTTGTCGCTCAAGCTGCCGTGTATGACGAGTAAAGTTTAAATTAAGAATGAATCTGTCTCCATCCTACTTTTTCATTTTATAAACAGTGTCCCATTAAACACCAAAGAATCCTCACATGATTATACTATGGCTACGTGTATTTCTCGTAAGTTTTTGAGTTTTTTTTCTCTCACAAATTTGCCGTTAAATGAAGTCGCAAATTTGCGAGAAAAAAAACTCGTAAATTTGCGAGTTTATAAAGTGGCAAATTTGTGAGTTGTTTTCTCGTAATATTGCCCCCGCCCTCTAAAAAAAATCATACGCCCTAATACGCCGTCATACCAAACTGATGATGAAGTTCTAATTAAAAAAATGTTGCAATTACTCGCATATGCTGCGCTGAATGTCCGGACATGACAACAACAATAAATGAGCAGTTCAGCATTTCCACTTAAATGTGTGTCGCTGTCTCTCGGGCACCGTACAAACTCTGTATCCCTCGATGTTTTTAATCAAGGTGTTTTTTCATCTTTCATCGCTTTCCAACACACATCGACACTCACAGTGTGTGTGTGCCCATGAGCATGACTGAGCTTCAGTGCAGGGCGTCCTGCTTGGGAAATGGTTGACGGATGAGCAGTTCAAAAGGAGTGACATTCTCAACTCCCTCTGAGAGGAGGGCACTCAAGTGCGGAGAGGGGAGGGGCAGTCCGAAGGGCGCTGCGATTGTGACTGTTAAGCGCAAACATCCCCGCTGCCTCCACCACCAGCACCATGCTCAGCCAACCTCAGGGCAACCAAGGCCCTAATCAGCAGGATACAGAGCATCTCCAGAGGCAGCCCAAGCGAGCCCCAGCTGCGCTGATTCCCTCTGCCCCTTCTCATTCTTTCGACGCCGTATTTTGCACACACACTTCCTTGGCTGCTTCCTACACTCGTGCCCCTGTGTCATTATTGACTTATTCTCCTTGACTGCACCTCACCCATCCACCGCCTGCCACTCATTACTACAGGGCACGGGGGAATATGACATGTCCCAGCCTTCATGATTACAACAACACAATTGAAGACACATTAAATTAAATCGGAAGAATGAAGAATAGGACTTGGTACCTCACAGTACTCCCTGAATATAAAGTGCATACTCTTCCTATATCAGAGTCTCCAGTATGGGGGTGAGCAATACATTTTCCAAAGGGGCCAATTGAGAAACTGGAACGCTTGACAAGTGCCATGCCAACATGCTAATCTCAACTCATACTGGATGTGCAATATCACTTTTTTTCCACAGCAATGCCAGTACGATACTCAACTCTTGAGTAGTTACCAATACCAAGAACTGATACCACTAGTACTTTTGATCAAATATAATTTCCACAAAAAAAAAAAAGTGACGACAGAGCATTTTAAAGAAAGACCCGTATATCTAAATATAGCATTTCTAGCATTTTTCTATTCGTCTCATTTTTAGTTCCTCATTGTAAAACTGCCCAATAAAGGTGGCTGTCATCACAAGTACTGATACCTTGAAATAGGCCTGGTTTAATGGACTGATACCGATACCTGGTAACAGTTACTTGCCCATTCAATACGTTCAATCTGTGGAATTGATGATAGGCATATTATCAAGCAGAATTTGTGCAGGAAATAAAAATGTTGCTAACATTAGATCCATTGCGCCTTTTTCAAAAGTAGTTGCTAGAGGGGTCACCAAATATTGTTACATAAAAAGATGGCAACACTGTAGCACTGTAGTTATAGCGCTTGCTAGCTGATACAGTCCACATGCGTGCTCACCAAAACAAAAGCAGTACTTCCAAAATAAAAGCATATTTTACATATAATTTTGACTTCATGGTCACTGTGAGTTCTGGTCAGAAACTGTTGGTGGACCAAATGTGGCCCGCAGGCCGTACTTTGTCTGTTCTAGCACGTACTCATGAATCCTTGTATGTTCCTGGCAACTGACACACTACTAGTCGTTGCCACGATTCCCATGTGACAACCCAATTGACTGTGCACACATTATCCGAGGCATACATCAGCTCTCACTCGAGTGTTAAAATAAAGTATGAACTACAGTTTGGATGTGGAACATTTTTGGGTAGCAACTCGCAAGTGCTGTTACTTCTGGCTCTATAAATATAATTTTCATAATTTAAAAAGGTAAATATTTATAATATATCAGATGCTTATTTAGTTACATTACTTGGTTAATTTTCTTCAGAAATAAAATTTGTCTTTCTTGTAAGGTTAAAAAAATTACTTGTCACACAGCAACTTTTTTTGTATCTATCTTAGATTATGTAGACTTGTTTTATATGAATATTTCAGCACAATGTTGAAAGATTGATTTGGTGTTCCGTGCTTCTGAGATTTATTAGTAAATGTAGGGCCTTGACCCATCATTGTGAACTGCACTCTTGGGTGGGATGGCCTCCATTGGCTACCAAGAGGTTAGCTCACTGGTACATCTTTATCTACAAGAGACTACTGCCCTTTTATATTTGCAACTTCATCACACAGAGTTCTTACAGTTTGCGTTCAAATGACATTTTGTAACTAACCGTTCCATTTGCCCGCACTGAGTTTGGAGGGGAAAAAAAACTTTTGTCTTCTCTGACCCTTTGACATGGAACCTGTTGCAAACTACACAAATTGCAGACTGAAAATATGTATTTCTTACCATACTCAACTCCAGTAACATAACACTCAAAATAAAAATCTGAACAAAATAGTTTTCCTTACTACTGTTAGACAAATTCAAATCTGTAGACAAATACAAATGACTGCACAACATATTTCCAATTAAGCACATGCGTGCTTCCACACTTACTGGATGTGATTATCCAACGTGTTTATTGGTGTGGTCATTGCCAAGCCAGTGCTTTGTAATGACTAGGAAGTAACCTCACAATCCTTATCTGTGTCTAAAGTATGAAAATGTGTGTAGAGGGGTGTAGTATGCATGTGCAAATCACTGTGTGTAATGTTTTGCAAAAAGTGTGAGGCTGAGTCTGTGCTTTTTCTTCTTGTGTCAGCAAAATCAGCAATTGTGTGGAAATTTTCATTTTAGTGTATACACGACTGTAAAAAACTAAAAAATTAGTGTGGCTTTTTTTAAATGAGATTTGTTTTAGTATCTTTTTGGATTGTGCCAGCGTACCCAATAAAGTGTCTGCTGAATATAAAAGAGTGTGTATTTATTTATTTATTTTAAATAAGTGGGGGGGGGGGGGTAGTCAAGTCAAATCATCTTTATATAGTTTAAGGTAACCCCCGAATTTTGTGTTTTGTTTTATCCTCTTTTCATAATAAATAGCAATTTTAAACATTTGAAACCACCACTCATATAATTGATAGAATGGATCTGATAATTCTTTTAAACTGTTGTGTACAGAAGATAGAGTCAAAGTGTTCTTATTTCTTCATGGCATAGTTGCTCTGCTAGATCACCACCTTGTGTAAACCAAGATGTCCACACAGAGCGATGAGGATGAAAGAAGCTCTGTGCTGTGCTGTTGGCGATATTAACGTGCTCTATAAGTGTTTGCCAAGCACATCGGTGATGCTCGCGATCTATACTAATCGAGTCAGCATGAGCCGCTCGACGCTAAGACAAACATTTTCAGCAGTAGATTGAATCTTTTGGAAAGTCAATTAAAAAACAATGCAATACTGTAAATTGTTGTATTGTACTGTATTAAAGTAATTGGCAAAGATGAAAATTAAAGCTAACTAAACATTTTTACTATAATTCTAGTTTTTGTTAGTTTTGTATAAGTAAAAATGTAGTCAACTTAATAAACAATAAAAACAATAAAAATGATTGTGATTGTTATTTGATGTCCAATCAGCTGGAGTTGAATGTGGAGTCATCAGTTGACAGTGACTTGAAAGAAATATTCTTATTTGAATTAATAAAGCTGTAATGACACATGTATTGTCTTTGTTTACTGCGTTGATCTCAGACAATCTAACCTGAAAACTATCAAGTAGGCTAATATGTGTTATGTGCTTTGCACTTGTCAATAACATGACAATTTTAGCAGGTTTTGACCCAAAAATGTGCCCACCCAAAATGGATTTATACTGTCCATGAAGAAGAACATTGTCACATTACATTATGTCTCCAAGCTTATACTTTTGATCAGAAAAAGAGTTTTGTCACTGCTAATACAGACATGACATTCAGATCAGAACCAGTTAACATGTTAGAATTCAGTACAGTCAGCATACCTGGACAACTGGGTGGCCTCCAGAAAGAGCCTTGACTGCCCCACGGCTGCCTTCAGTCTCATAGTGGGCCCTGTGGTGGGACTTTGGCTGTAACTCGATCTGTAAACTGTATGGACCGGAGCAGGATGGAAGTTGCCAGTCAAGCGCTGGCATGGACGGGCTGCAATGACATTTCACATTATGGATTCATATTGGCGTGACTTCTGAAACAGTCTTAATGCAAAATTATTGAAGAAAATCCAACATTGTGACATGGCTGCTCTGTTTAACATTTCCAGCCTACTTTGAACACATATGTGACAGATGTCTGCAGGTCTTTACATTTGTCTTTTCATTACCCTCCATTATATTCATTGAAAACTGTTTGAGGTTTGATATTTTTCCACAGGCCCCAGTTCTGTCAAATAAGTCAAAATCGTCTGACCTTGCTTTAAATTGGCCTTAATTTTAGACACTTTGAGTAATTCAAACTGTCTTAATCCTTCTCCAATTCATCATAGTCTGTAATAGAATCATGTGTAATCCCCCGAGCCTGGATAATGATATGTGTTGATTATTTTTAATGAGAAAAAGACAAAGACAAAGAGACCAATCTACTTAGGCTACAAGTTCAGTGTGTTAATACTATATTGTCCCAAGTGGTAGCAAGCACTGTGAGCTTGCAAGGTGAGAGGGACGACATTTCCGGGCGACAAAAAG
>NC_141244.1:5335093-5395093 GCF_054856555.1 Leptonotus elevatus | reverse complement strand
TTGAAATACATTTTTCAGAAGCAAGACGTTGGCACAATATATAAAAAAATATCTTGTCGCACGAATGGCTCATGCAATATGTGTATTGCAAAGACAAGCAACAAATGAATATTGGATTGTATACTTTAGTCTGACTTTGACCAATCAGAGACTACCTTAATTGCGCATCGCCATACGAGAAACGTATCGAGGGGCATTATTAACAAAAAATAACTGAATTGGATAAGATTAGATCACAATGAGCATGTTTATTTTTCCGGATTATCGTGTATTTTTTTTCATTGGATTAAAAAAATATATAGCTATCGATAGATCCTTTTTTTTTAGGTCCATGTTCAATGTCGAAATAATCTCCATTACTGTATAAAACACCCATGTCGCATGTTTTGTCAATACTGTGCAGCCCTCACAGATACTTAGTCCTCACAATGTTATAGTTGTGAATAACTGACACTGAGGACAGTGTATTCATACACCGTGACTGTAAAATAAGTTTTGAGGGCTTGGAGTTATTATACAATTCATACTCTGGTCAGGTATGGATTCTCTGAGGACTGTGTATTTTCTTGTTTTTGTTTCATTGTGAAAAATAGACGTCACCAATTTACACAAACCTGTAGTGCAGAAGGATTTATTTATTTATTTTTGTAATGTCAAATAAAATGAGTTTGCATTTACAATACTTTAACCTATTAATTGTTCTGTATGTACTGTAACTGTGTAAATGCACAGGTACAGTCGTGTTACTAAGAATTGAATTTTATATGTATTTTTCTCTTCATGTGTACCAGGTTTCAACTGAAGCACAACCTGAAGACATAGCTGAAGACGTAGCTGTCACAGACCAAGTTGACCAGGTGACGAGATTTCTTTTTGAATATTGATGTTGAAATCAGTTTTCAGAAGCAAGACGTTAGGAGTGAAGAGTGTAGAGTAGATGCTAGGGCTGAACTATATAACTAACAAATATAATCACAACAATTTTTTATGCAATGTGTATTGCCAAGACGTTCAAAATATTGTATCCAACAATAAGCTTGTATGGGACTAAAATTCCTACAAGTCAACATTAAAAATATCTCAAATTGAAGATTTGTTGGCAGTTTGGTGATTTGGATTATGCACTGTAGTGATCTTTTGTTCCCATTAATTTATTTATGGTGGATTTTAGAGATGAACTCGCTATCAATTTTATTTTATTTTTTTAAACAGAAGTGTAAACATCAGGTAGTTAATTTACTTTATCAAGCTTGGATAAATGTGCTTTATGTTTTGGACCTTTCGCTGCACTAGAATGGACTGGCATGATGGGTATTTTATCTTCTGTGTTATTTGTATCTGCAATGGATCTTTGTTTCACGCAACCAGAATTAATAGTGCAGGCATTTTCATTGAATGAATATAATTTAGTCAAGAGGATAAATTATGACCCATGTTTATACCTTTATCTTTAGTTGCAAGCAGCTAAATGTTGAGCAATTGTCTCAATCTTAACGACTGTCTGACTCGGTAAAATAGAAAAGTCTACTGTAACTGAAGGACTGTATCACACAATATCTGTTTTAGGGGCAATGCCATAGATTAAGCATATTAACTATCCCTCTTGTTAAATGCTTCATCTCATCTTTCGAATAAATGTGACTAGATTTATAATAATCTTTAGTATGTGCACAAACTTTAGGTTCTAAATGCTTTTCTAGTTTGCTCCAGCATCTGGCACATATCCCGTTTAAAAAAAATGCAAAACTGCTTGATGATGAAGACCTTTGGTAAATTAACTTTAGCACATTAGCCCATCAATGGCGGGAGCTACTTCTGCCGCGAGCGCTCGACACTTTTCTCAAGCTTCTACTTCGAGTGTAACATCACTAAGTAACAGCGAAGTAAAGCTAGTAAATATTTATGACCACCCGCCAAAATGAATTTTAACCCGCATCTGGCAGGTTAATTTTAGAGCCACTGTATATATGCATAAGTATGTGTGCATCTACTGTATATATGGATATCATTGCTGTCCTGTGAAAAACACGTTTCCATTTTTAGGTCGCGGGCTGCTCTCCGGTAGCTCCTATGGTGGAAGTGTTTTTCACAGAACAGCGACAATATGTGTATGTATGTATGTATGTAATAATTGTTTTCGTTTAAAAAATTAGGTTGCTGATGTATCCAGTTCAAGTGAGGATTCGTTAGCAGAGGAATATGTTCCAGATTCTCACAGTACTTCGGACACTTCCTACATTGAACCTGTTTCAGAAATTCAGAAATCCGAAGGTATTTCAGGAATGAGCTATGAGAAAACTGCTCATCCTTTAAGATGAGAGGTAGTCATGTTTTAAAGAATAAAATGTTCAATGTTCACTGACTCTTTTGCATCTGGTTTCATGTCGAGCTTATCCATTACAAAGCTGTGTTTGACCTAGATAACCTGTTCACATAAGAAGCAGTTTTATTAACATACCAGTTTCAGTCTGTCCTAAAATTGTAAGTTGTAACATGAGCACCATGTTAAAACTTACAATTTTAGGACAGATCAGGTATGACTTTGCATTTCACAGTATTGTTATGTACAACAATGTGTCCTTATATCAGGTAAGTCATTACACATCAATGCCATTTTAGTTTGTGTAAAGTCAGAATGCCAGAACTTTCAAATCACTTCAGTGACATGGTTGCTGTGTGTTGTGTAAACTTTGTCCTTGTAATGTGAGTTGGTCCTCATAATTACCATTTTTGCAATGGGCGTGGCTTATTTAGGTCATTATCTATGTCCTCACAATTACGGATTTTTTCAGGTTTTTCTTTTTTTCGTGTGTTGAGTTTTTTCAAGTTTTGAAGTGAAATTTTCCTGGACAACCCCAAAAAAAAATTTTGGGTGCAAGTCCCATCTCTCTGGCATTAGCAGAAAGGGGTGTCCCTGTAATACACAATTAAACCGGTTTGGAAAAAATGTCCTCATAATACACAGAGGCAAGTATGTGTGTGTGTGTGTGTGTGTGTGTGTGTGTGTGTGTGTGTGTGTGTGTGTGTGTGTGTGTGTGTGTGTGTGTGTGTGTGTGTAAAGCTATCCACTGGAGCAATGTGGAGAGAATGACAGTGTGTATATTTCTGCAGCGCTTATTGGGCCTGTCGTCGTTGTGGTGGATGAATGGCTGCTTGGCTGAGTTAATGACTATTTTGCTGCCTGTCTGTTGTACAGTTAGTAACTCCCATTGGAAGTGTCTCACCAGGGGAAGCAACATAAACATGACTGATGCAACATTTGCCCTCTCCTGTACTCAGATACCCACCTAAATTTTTCCATTAGAAAACAAATGGAAAGAGATTTGTTTTATTTTATTTATACCATGGACTATTTCTCACTTATCATTTTCAGAATACAAAAACATCTCATGAAACTGAAATCATTCATCTAAAACTCGACAAATCAACATTAATTTGTGTTTATTGTGCATTTGGCTACTATAAAAATGTAAGAATTCTGACAAGTCATTTTTGGCAGCAGTGTGAAAAAGTTCATGTTTAACCTAAAACTGAATTTAAAAGTCACTCTCTTCTCAGCCATCATTTTACTATTATTTTGTTTTTTAAGTAGTTTCTCAGTCCTACAATCACTGTACTATTTAGTAGGGATAGACCTATAATCGGCACCGATCTTCAGCATTTTATGAATATTGGCATCAACCTCCTTTTTTGTTTTGATGGCCGATATATTAAAAACTGTTATTTTTCCTCCAACGGGCACTTTTGTGCTCCGTCTGCTCTGAGTCAGCGGCTCTTGACTCCCTGCAGCATTGGCCCGCCCACAGCACCATCTGATTGGTTGCTCGTACAGCCAATAAGCAGCAATTAGCGGCTATTAGCCCGCAAGCTAACCGTTCGCTCGCGGGCTATTAGGTTAGCTAGCGGGCTAACCTAATAGCTGTTTTTTAGCAGCTAGTCGGGAGTTATCCCGGGGTTAGCGTGTGGGTGAACGGTTAGCTCGTGAGCTAACTCTTAGCTCGCAAATTAACGCGAGCTAACCTAATAGCCGTTTTTTAGCGGCTATTTGGGAGTTATCCCGGGGTTAGCGTGTGGGTGAATGTTTAGCCCGCAAGTTAACAGTTAGCCCGCAAATTAGAGGCTATTTGGGAGTTAGTATGCGGAAGCCACATTATAGTTGGTGCAAAAGCTGATGGCAAACAAAAAAACTTTAACATGTTGCAAAACACAAAAGCTGTTTAATAAACATGTCCTTGAAGGTGTTTAAGCAGTCAAGTTCTGGAGTTTTTATTATTATTTTATTATAAAAAATGTTGACACCAACTTTCTTTTTTTTTTTTCTGCAGATGTATATCTGCTTCAAATATAGGTTATCGGCCTCCCTGACTACCGATAATCGGTATCGGTATCAACCCTGAAAAAAGCATATCGGTCTAGCTCTACTATTTAGACTAGTGTCTACAGTATGAGTGGCCAGAAACTAAATACTGATATGTATGTCTTATGTACGGCCACACTTTCTTAACACTTGTTTTCACTGACTGTATACAGCCTGGCATCTTGATTATGTGGTATGGTACTCATAGACATCTAATATAAATACATAAATACATCCAGCCTTGGCACCGTTGTAACTATGGAAATTGGGTAATCAGACAAGACTCAAACATTTTTCAATTACAGCCTGATATCATGAAATTAAAAACTTTTGATTGTATTTGACCATTATTAATCATTTTTCAAGTCTAGTATGTGCATAATATTGTAAATTCCCGTAGTGAACCAGCTTTCAAATAAATAAGTTTTTGCTATTAGATGTCAACTTTTTCAAATTAACTGATGACTGTTAAATGCACCTAACAGCTCTCATTTAATTTTCCAACTGTTAAACTTTACAGAATTTGATGACTGCAACATGTTCCAATACAGCTGGGACAGGGGTATGTTTACCACATCACCTTTTATTTTAACAACACTCAATAAGATGAGGACATAAAGCTTCGTTCAATGTTGCAAAATGTTGTAAATCCACTTGCCACACTCTCTCAAACCCTTTTTATAGCTCTCAAACCGTTTTTCTTTTCACAGAGAAATTTTAAACATTTGTGACAAGAAAAACGGTAAATTAAAAGCTTCGCTTTTGCTCAGCTGCATAACTTCAAATGCTACACCGATCTGCCTGTCCATCTCCTACTCCATCCCTGCCTCACTCATACTTGAACTCGTCTACTTGGATCTCATCCCTGACCCGGAGAGAGCACTCAACCCTTTTCCGACTGAGTACTGTGGTTTCAGATTTGGTGGTGCTGATTTTCATCCCAACCACTTCACACTTGGCTGCATATATATATATATATATATATATATATATATATATATATTAGTGGTGCAACAAATCACAAAAGTCACGGTTTGAATCACGGATTTCAGTCACGTTTTTCGGATCAGCAAAAGTAAAATAGTAAAAAAATAGTACTGTTAGTGTCTTCATTAACTCCTTTTCCATCCATCCATCCATCCATTTTCTTAACCGCTTGTCCTCACAAGGGTCGTGGGGGGTGCTGGAGCTTATCCCAGCTGGCTTTGGGCAGTAGACGGGGCACACCCTGAACTGGTTGCCAGCCAATCGCAGGGCACACAGAGACGAACAACCATCCACATTCACAACCACACCTATGGACAATTTGGAGTGTTCAATTAGCCTGCCATGCATGTCTTTGGAATGTGGGAGAAAACCGGAGTAACCGGAGGAAACCCACGCAAGCACGGGGAGAACATGCAAACTCCACCCAGGAAGGCCGAAGCCCGGACTCGATCCCACGTTCTCTGCACTGGGAGGCGGACGTGCTAACCAGTCAACCACCGTGCCGCCCTAACGACTTTTCCATTAAATAAAAATAAAAAATCTATTCAGAATGTCTAATATAGCCGTTTAGGATTTAGGAACACAACTTTAAGTGCAATATGAGGCAGAAACATTCTTATTTTATATATGGTCCATGTGTAAAATAACGAGGTATTAAAGTTGTGTTCCTCTAATTTAAAACGGCTACGTTTGACATTTAGAGTTGAATGTTTTTCTTTTTTTTTAATGGGCAAAATTAAGACAAAGTTCTATTTACTGATTTTTTTTTTCCTCAATGTGCAATTTAAGGCACATACCCTTCCTTTAAACATGGAGAATTAATTACAAAGTAGCCTTGGTCCAGAATAAGAATTAAAGTAAGCCAGGAAACAGCTGTCAAACTTACTTACCAGCCAGCAGCCAGACACTCATTGGTCATGCTAACAGCTAGCTGCTCGCCACTTATGTTGGAGACTTCTGCCGTATCATACAATGTCGGCGTAATTAATTTCTAAGCGTCCTAAATTAGCGATTGAACATGAGTTAGGGTTAGCGTTGTGTTAATCGCAAATACAATGTAAATCAAAACTACGATAAATAAATCATAAACGTCTGAAAGGCAAGTCAAGTTAGCCATCACACCACGACGTGGGCCACCTTCAAAGTAAAAGTCTACCAAGGCTATTTGCATTGCCGTCAATGTATTACTGTATTTGGTAAACGTTATTTTGAATTTAGGCTTAGCGTGTTACGTTGAGTATGTTTCAGCTTCCTTGACATGTCAGAATGGTATCGACTGTGAATGCGCACTTTATATATATATATATATATATATATATATATATATATATATATATATATATATTTATATCTAAAGTTCGCAATAGAGTGCACATTCTCCCGCTAAAAGACACGTTACCGCATCAAAACCGTTTCCTAATGTTGTGAAGGACAGATGTGTGTATACTTGTGCATGTGAGTGTATGTCCTCGCTGATGGCATTGACCGGGCCGTCTTGGCGCAATGACGAGTAAAATAAAATGGTTACATCAGTGTGAGAGTGTGAAAGAGTGGTGGGTAGTGTTGAGGTCACCAGTTTAATTACACTTCACAGAGACTGATTTAGGTCTTCCAGAGGTTGTTGGGACTGCAGATGGATGGAGGACAGCAGAGAAGCGTAGGGAACAGGAGGGAGATTGTAACGAGAGTTCTGAGAGGAGCGGACATTCTGACATTGAGTGGCAAGACATAGAGGAATTTCAATTTAGATTGAAATCAAGCATTGTTACCCGATGTTCACGTTAATTTTATCATTCATTTGCGAACACATTTTTGTATTTTTCTTGACCTATTTATTTAACCCATGTTATTTATTTTGCAAATGCTTACAGTTAGGAAGAAAGTGCTTGGATAAATAGAAAAAAATAAAACATTGATGATATTGTAGCTGTAGTTGTAGTAGTGCATTTCTGAATTTTCCTCTACAGTATGTGCTTACTTACTGTATGTATAGAACATGACATGTTGGTCTTTAATATACATATCCTTGTCAGGAAATAACCAAGATCGTTGTGCATTTGCACAAGTGTGAACTGTGAATGTCGTTTCACTGAGACCCATATTCTCCCATGTGTGCAAGAGGGAAATGTGCAGTTTTGCGCTTTCTGGCTGCGAAGATTCTCCTTTTGGCTCAACTCTGTCACATATGCACCTTCATGCCTGATACTGGCGTGGGTGGAACAAGCCTCAAATATACTCATATGCTGTCAAAACCTACCATCTGCGTATTCTCCTATCAATGTAAAGGGACTATTTGGCCAAGATGGTCCATTTTTCACAAAAACAAAAAATCTCTTTATGTAAATGTTGGACTATACGACTTATACTCAGGTACGAATCCATGTTCAGTGTTAAAGCAAAAGTATTTACCAAAGTAGTCATGCATTACCGCCGGTGGCCACCTTATTTATGGCATGCTAAACTTTCTTTGTAGTCAGAAGAGCGACAAATTCACTGACAACCTATCACCACACTGTGTGTGTGTTCAAGGACGCAGAACATCCTCCCCTTCTATATGTTATAAAGCAATCAGCAGATATGCTTGAACCGTTTCAACAATGTTTTCAGCTTTCCTATGGTTGAAATGAAGCAGTACGTGCTTGGAACATATTTCTGAACGTACCAATGATTAAGGAAAATGGATTTTGGGAGTGAGTCTATTCTATACTTCTTGGACTCTGTTTTTGTAAAATAAGTTCCCACCCTCCCCCAAAATTTGATACTCCGGAGTGACTTAGTATTGTGCTTCGCCAACATCTGCTGTACAGCGTTGAATGCGGGGCTTCAGTAGCCATTGTCTGTGCCGTGAGTCGGCGCGCTTCTCCCATGCTCATCGTCCGCTGGGCCGGGCTCCGCAAGCCGTTTTCAAAAAGTCAACCTTTCAGTGCCATCTTATTTAGACCGTTTTATGACTGATCTTTCAAGGTTCACAGAATATTCTTTTTTATGACTATTTCAAGATTGAAAGATTACACTCACTTCATCACAAAAACATTTGTTCCTATAATGTGTAAGAATTTTACACTTGCAAAACTTCGCAAAATATTGGCACACACGATATGTAGTAGTGTGTGTTTGTGTCATTTAAATGATCTCTGTCATCTTTTTTCACATTTATGCCACTCTTTGTAGTAGACTTACCGATACAAGCACTTAAGTCAATCACAAGATTGTAGCTTGTAATGGTCAGATTTTCAAAGATCCGCCATGTTATTGTGCTTCTGTTTTTGGTACACACTGAGATCATAAAAACTTAGTTGACGGCAATTGTTGTCACTGGCACTTCACGTCTAGATTTTAGTTGACGACATATCATGTCAAAGGCACTCAAAAACGGACATTCACAAATCCCTGATGAATCACACACCCCTTGGGTGTGGTGCTTATTCACACATTTACGCACAGTAGGTGTGTCAGAAGTCTGGACATGAGAGTCCACGTAAATTAAATGTGCACTCGTCCAGACATTTAATAATAATAAAAAAGGCCTGCGTGTGAATGAGAGAATTGGCCCCCATGTGTCGCCAGAGCTATCAGCATGTGGTGACTGTACTGCATGCACAACGTAAGGCCTTTTCAATTTTTAAGTATGCTTTAATTATGCCTCTTTCACATCAATGATGTTCACAAGTCTCAGGAAAATTCAGTGTTGCAGCATTCCCAGGCAGCCTTCATTGTCAATGAATCACGCCACTTTGGTGTTCATCACAGCCTATTAGTGATGGATATATCTGGACAGTAGAGTCTGCGTAAATGAATAGCATGCAAGTCCAAGTCCTAAAAAAAAAAAGACTTATTTGGAAATGCGAGAATAGGGCTATTATTGTCTGTTTTGCTGCATTCCAGAAAACAGATGAGTCGGACATTCTAATGAAGAAAACTGCATTGGAATGTTACAGAGTTTGCTAACGTCACCAAAATGCAGTTGTTTAACGTACAGTAGCACTCAACAATATATAAATGTAATTTCCCTGTATTTATTGGTTATTCCAGGTAGAATGGAAGAATCTGTCTCAATACGATAGTCTGAACTCCTGTTTCCGTGCCAGTGTCCTATTAATCAAATTAATGTTGTAATATACCCTGCAATCGATGGCCGTCCAGTTCAGGATGTACCCCATGTCTCGCCTAAAGTCGCTCGGCTCCAGCACACCCTAAAGAGGATACGCTTTACAGACAATTGATGGTTGAACGGATGTTGTCTGTGGGGGATGCAGCTCTCATATGTGACATCATGTTTTTTTTAGACAAATTAGTTAAAACAGAATCAACCTATCTGTTAGTTGCAGCGAAGTAGTGCACTCAATTTTGCTTCAATTGTTTTAAGACACAATTAATCAACAATCATTTCCATAAACTCACAATAGGTAGATAATCAAGTTGGTCTCAAACCTTTTTTTTTTTTTTGCATGGCCCACCCAACCAACTAACTACTGCAGGACATAAGAAATTTGAGACTACCCCATTCAAGAGAGACACCATCTGAAAATAATTAAGGAAAGCACCGTTCTTTTGACATGTCTAGTGTATGTCCAATTGTGCAAGAGTCATTAAAACTAATTGTGACCTTTAAACTGAACTAGTTTCATTATAGTTACACAAAATTAATTGATTAGTTAATTAGTTAATTAACTAACTACAAATCCTGCAATTTATGTAACATCTGTTTTGATCTGATTTTGACTGTCACGTTTTCGATCTTCCGGCCTAATTTGGCAACTGAGCAAAACTTGCTGCTATCATCGCGTGTATTATTCAGGTGAAAAAGAAAAGTCACATAACCCTAAAGCACTTGTTGAAAGCTACCACTTTAAACCACTTTTAAACGGAGGTATGTCACAGAGCAGAAAGCCCTTCATCTCTTCAAATTAAAACATTCCTTTCCACCCACCTTTTACCAATCCAGGTAAAGAAAATCCTTGCCTTGATTGGACACAACTCAGTATAGTGGAATAAATGTACATACATGTGAAATTTAAGTTTTAAAAGTTAATTTAAACGGATTAACTTACTTCTGAGCAAAAAAACATTATCTGTGTTCAGTAAACTAAATTTAATATGGGCATGGAGAAAATACAAAAACACATAAAAAAGCTATGTTTCGGTATTCGTAATACAATTTAGAGTTTTGTATTTTCATTTATACTATCAATATATTTGAAATGGTTCATGAAGAAACTTCCTCGTGAATCATGTTCTTTTGCCTTTGCTTTAAAAGTTCACACAATTACTGAAGATTAATTCATGTTGTTTTTCCCTATGCAATAGCCCTGTGTGTGCACATACTGTAAAATACTTTCAGCTGTCATATGCACAGCTAAATAGAACTGCTTTCAGCCTGGATTTAAATATTGTCAGAGTTTAGGTCTGTCTCAAACCTTCTAGTATACTGTTCTATATTTTATCAGCATACTACTGCCTCGCTGTGTTTATTAGTCCATCGCTGTCTGCGTTCTCAGAGCCTGAAAACGTTCATATGGCTCTAACATGTCAGAGATTAATTTTGGCGCTAGACCATGAAAACAGTGCTGTTTTAAAGTCTCTTCCCTAAGCAACAGGAAGCCAGTGCAAAGACCTGTGCACTGGACTAATATGTTGGCATTTCCTGGTTTTCTAGTCAGGACTTGAGCAGCATCATTTTGGATGTACTGCTGCTGTTTTACAGTTAATTTAGAGGTAAAGCTGTCACAACAGTCTAAGTTGCTGGAGACAATTGCATGGATTAGTCTATCTAAATTGAGACACTATTCCTTTCAACATTATTCCTTTGATTTTGGCAATGCTTTTTAGATGTTAAAAAGCTGCGGCTGATATTGATTTAATGTGAATGTTCAAATTCAGGTCTGAGTCCAATATTACCCCAAGGTTTCTAACTAGATTATTAAGTTTTAGAGAGTGAATCTCAGGGTGACTGATAACACTTTTTCCTGTTTCTGTGGGCCACAGATAATGATTACAGTTTTGTCTGGGTTTAACTGAAGAAAATTGTTTCACATCCACACACTAATGGGTTTGATGCAGTGACAGAGTCCTGTAAATCTACAGACACAAAACTGACCCCTGGGAAACCCCACAGGTTATAGCCAAGTACGCCCCAGGATTGCACTTGAACTAGTTTAGAGAAGTACCAAAGATTTCCACCCTGTCTTAAACCTCTAAAATGAGATCACATGGTCTACTGTGTAAAAGGCAGCACTCAGTTCCAGCAAAACTACAAGTGAGACTTTGCCTCACGGCGGATATTTGTCACCTTGATCAGAGCTGTCGCAGTGCTGTGGTCTAAATCCTAATTGAAAAGTTTCAAAAGAATTAATTAGACAGGGTAACGTCAGTAAGTTGTTGGTATACAATCCGATTTTTTTGCATAAGCGTTCACACTTCCTATTAATTGCGGCGTCAGTCTGTCTGCTGTGTGGAAGTAATGCGTCCCCAAAGTGACCCGCATGCGCAGAAAAAGACGATACAACGTCACTCACAACGCTGTGTTTGCGGAAGTAAATACGTATGGTCCAGCGTCTCAGGGCCACGGAATTTTCTAAGTCCGTCGTCGGGGCTCATATTTTTACCGTCTCATATCTACAGAGGAGTGATGCAGGAGGAGCTAGAAATAATATTTTGTGAAAATGAGGCGAGCCTGTTCGAGCTCCTCATCTAACGGAGGCCTCTCCTTTTTCCCTCCCTAACAATGACGTCACGTAATAAATGAGCCGTCTGCGTGGCAAAATTACTAATATCACCACCACAAATGTCATCTTTATACTTCATGTTTCAAGTTGGATTAAATTAATGTCAAATATAGTCACAACTGTTACTCGAAACAACTTTGCCGATCTACGTACGTCTCCTGAGCCGTGCGGACCTCGCAGTCAATTGGACTTTTGATGATGTTGAGGTCGGATATATGTGACCTGGACGTTCAGACTGCAGCCGCATTGCGAAAATTCAGATACTTATCTTAACTAGAACCACATATGAAAGCGACCCAGGTCGCATATGAAAAAATCGGAATTGAGCCGTTCAGACTGACATAAAAAAGTCAGATATAGTTTGCATTTGTGCAAAAAAATCAGATCCGGGTCGCATTTGCTTGCAGTGTGAACATAGCCCAAGACTGCTTTTCTTTAGAAAGGTAAAGGAAATGTAATTATGACACTGCTGTCAATTTTTATTTGACACCACAGTGAATCATCTCAGGTGGCTTTTTTTTAAAATCAGTCACAGAATTCCGTGGTGGTCTTTTCACATTCAGATTGTCAACCTAATCCTTCTGTGTCCCTCGTCTCCAGGTAGGCAGTGACATTTGAAGATTGTATTGTACAGAATAACATTCTCCCTTTGTTCGGGGTGCATGTTCAAAATGTTGCTCTTGTAGCCACAGGCTCAATGTCTTCTGGTTGTTAGTATAACAACAGCACAAGTTGCCAAGGTGTCCAAGACATTTTCAAATGCTACGGGGACTGATGATCGTTTGGAAAAGGATATTAAAAAAACAGATATTTCTTCCGGAAAACAAAAGCTTCTGTAACAAATGGCTTACTGCTATTTCCGGTGTTTCTCAGGAAGTTGCCTACATTATCATTTCTACGTCAGAGCCCTCAGAAATAAGGTGAATATTGCATAAGCACTGTACTTAGATGTAGAAGTAAATTCTCAGGGCAGCAAAATCGTAGGGTTTGTTCATGTTTTCTGCGGTCAAACAATACTCGAGAGTTGTGATGATTTCAGAAAAAATACCTTCCTCGTTTCAGATTCAGACAACATTTAAGTGAGGTGCCTTAGAACCGCATTATCTATATGAAATATTATTTCTTCAGACAAAGTAAATATCAACATCGGGGTCATCAGCCATTTTTTGACTGTGCTTTCCTGATGTTCAACCTTGTCGCTGTCCAGTGAAAAACAATTATGTCCGTTTTTTTGTTTTTGCTTTTGTTTTTTACATTTTTATGTTTTTTGGATGAAACTGAACGCAAACATCCCAAAAACGTTTAAAACAAACAAAAAACAAAATGGATATAAATGTTTTTCACAGGACATCAACGGAATGTAACTTCCCACTTTTCACTCATTTAGCATTCAGGATGGAAGTTGGTGGTCGTCACCTGTCAATTTATTTTTATTTCATTAAGAAATTACTCTTACAGCAGTCTACAGTATTATACCCTTCTTGCAGACAAGATGGGTGTTTTGTTTTCCAGGTGACAGAACATGTGCAATAAGTTGCTTTGGAGACCAATAATCAGGCCTACGGTACGGTGCACTGTATCTTGAGGAACAGAAATGCTCTTATCCACAACAATACATCAAAAAGTAGAGAGAGAGAGAGAGAGAGAGAGAGAGAGAGAGAGAGAGAGAGAGAGAGAGAGAGAGAGAGAGAGAGAGAGAGAGAAGAATGCTGCTGTGCTGCAGGGGGACATAGAATAGAGGAGGGGGGGGGACTCTGTAGACTGGAGCACCCAGGGGTTAACGAGTAGTGTGAGAAAAACAGGCAGAGTTTGAGACGGAGGGGGAGGGAAGCATGCACATCCAACACAGAGACAGGCATAAACACTTATAGTATACACAATTAAACAACACACATACAGTATGCAGTACAAGTGGGAGCGGAATAAAATGGCCATTAAAACAGCTGTACTCTATTCTGATTACTTGATTACACGGAGATAATTATTTACACATTGCTCAATCTCTTATTTTGATACTGGAGTTTAACTTGCAGGTAATTATCAGGAACCGTGAAGAACATTTAGCCAACAGAAAGCTCCATGTATCACATTTGTATGAGTGACAAAATGACCTCAGACTGAGAAACCATCCTTTTCCCCTTGTGGCCTGTCCAGTAATCCCACTAGCATGGAGCGGTCACCAAAATATAAAATGACAGTATTGACCTAAACACCTGCCACTTCCTGCACAAACACACACAAACCCAGCGGACTCTTTATCTAATGGCCCTTCTCACGCAAATAGGTTGGGGTGGGCGTTGAGAAGGGACCGAACAGAGGCAGCCCCCCCATTGTCCTGGTTTGGTTTAATGCGTTGGGGGTTACTGATAGAACCGGGGATAGTATGGGAATTGGGGAGCACAACAATGCTGCGAAACCCCCCACTGCTCTTCCTGCTTATGAGCATGACCTGCTGTGACAGTCCGGGGACCGAAGCCGATTAATTGTTGTAAATGAGAAGTAATCCAGAGTTTGAAGTACATGCAACTAGTTAGAATAGGCAAACTCATTCAATGTATGCATTTTATGTTATGTAAATATGAATTTTAAGGTTTCAGACTTGAAACTGAGGCCAGTTAATACTTGCAAAGCAACAAGTACACTGACATTCCATTAGAGATACCTTCATAAGGTGAAGAGTTGCATTACACAAATGAATAATTAGCAGTAGTACTTGAAACAGTCACACATTTTGAGGAATTTATTTTGATCTGTACTTCATCATAAATTGAGATGTTTTCAATAGTTTTTTGCAGACACCTACACCACTGTGAAACCGCAACCACAATAATCAAAGATTGTGAAGTGAATATTCATCTCAATGTGGTAATTAAAACTGAACATTATAAAGTTACTCAATGCAGGAAATTGGATTTTGAACCGCTACTGCCACGCGTGGCCGAAAAATAAAACGGCACACTCCTTTATTCAGTACACAACGTATGCATGCCATCACCTGAGATGGTGGGAAATCCAAACCCAAACCCAAATCCAGTCTGGAAGCTATTGGCCAGAGGCTCGCAGGAGTACCCATTGTGAATAGCTAAGGTGTTAATCAGCTAATTGAAAAATGTTTGAGTCATAAATGGTCAAATAAAAAGGCTATTGTAAAGATATTTTGGGGCAAATTTCTACATTGAGCAGCTTTAATATCTTTGTAAAGGTGTTTTTTTTTTAAACAACCCCTTTATTTACTAGTCCAACACCAGTGCCCTAAATTCGACTCACAATGAAGCAAAAGTGGAAACCAAAGGAATTACTCACCTCAAATTAACATAATGTAACTCTCTAATGTGGCAAATCTAATTCTATGCTACACCCACTGATTGTATTAAAGTACAGTTTATGGTAGTATTTAACTAATTTGCTCCCAGAAACATATAAAAACGTTCTATTTTAAATATTGCCATGGTCCCGAAAACGTATTTATATGTTTTTTATGTTGTTGTTTTTTTTAAATTCTAGAGCATACAGAACGCTTTGATCCAGCCTCTAACCCGAAGACGTTGCTTAAAGAAATTGTAGTTATTACAAAAAACGTCCAGCAGGTGGCAGCAGAGTATAAGAGATCAACCAGGGTTATGTTGCAAAAAGCTCTAACGCGTTTGTGAATAATTATGAAACGTAGCTATATTCTAATGTTAATTGCTGTAAAACGGAAATGGATACAAATATACTTTTCTTTCCTAATGAAAGACGAGACTCTTTCTAATCTTTCCTTTGGTAGGTTCCACGTTTTTATAGAAATAGAACACAATATTCTGTGGGCCTTGCAAAATCAGTCAAAATCCAGTATAACATCCAGGAGCGAAGGGGGTTGCTTCAGTGAAAATGGCTGCGAGTGAATAAATTCATAACGGCGAGAGACATTAATACAGGCAGAATGTTATATTATTTTTGTCTTATGTGTTTTTATATTTCTCATGTAACGATGGATTTTGCTTTCCAGCTGCTGACAAAAAATTTCAGAAGCGTAGTATAACTAAATCCACATTGTTTTGTACTCTATAAACTCTTTCATTCCGCAGCTGACCTGGAAACTGTAATTCTTCTGTGTATATTTTTGGGATGAGCAGTAAGTGTATGTGTGTGCGTGTGTGTGCTGTGTGCATACATCCAGCTGAGCTTTACTTTTCTTGCTCTTAATAACAGCAACAGCAGACCTCCTTGTCTGGTAGTTTAGAGCAGGGAAGGGGCGGGGGATGAGGAGCAGTTTGTCCATAATGGATTATTGATTGGTCTGAGAATACACACTATGCATGTGTGTTTGTGTGTCACTGCATTTTAGGCACAGTACCACTTTCTTTGTCCCACTCTGAGCAGCTAGTGTCTCCACTTCATGAGCAACTGTGCGGAGGCTGGCAAGATTTGTATTTTTTTTCGGCAAAGCCCTCACTGTATGTTCTCCTCTGTCAAGTAGTGAGTGTATGAGTTTGTGAGCGACCCTCTGTACAAACAGTTGCACTTTGAAAACTGCCTGTATGGAACACTGTTAAAACCCCACAGTGTGCACAGGCTTCCAAAAGATGTGTGGGCAAATTTAAAAGGCCCTCTGTTTTGCTTCTTCCACAGTTGCTTGTGTGCAGGTGTGTGTCAGCATTCAAAAAGAAGGTTCACTCTTGATTCTTCATGGTGTCTTTTTGTCCCTAACTTCATATCAGATGACTCTGTGGTTGTTATGAAACCTCAACGCATCACAGATCATCACCAATGTCTCTCGTAGCTTTCTGAGTACTTAAAGGAACAGTAACGTGAAAAATCTACTTTTTGGAGCTTTTAGCCATGTTTAAATGCTAATTCCTCACCAAAAACATCACCAAAGTGGCGTTTTCCTCCAAAACGAGCAGGTATTCAATCTTTGACGTCATTAGGTGCAAACCCACCCCGCACAGCCTCTGCAAACTAAACACACGGCCACTTTCTCTAAGACCTTTATTTGTTTCTTATTTATTTTTTGAGAGAGCTCAGTATTGTTCATTCGGTAATCTTACCGATTCAACATGACATCATCTTTGCTCTCTTTTTTTTTTTGACATGTAAGATTTTAAAATCCGTCATTTGTATTTGCTCACAATAATAAAATTATCATGACATGTTAAGAATAGTTTGGTAAGCAGCCTGAAATAATGTAAAATGTATTTATCATGAGGCAAACAAAATATATGTCATAAAACAAATCACAATATTTAGTGAACAATAAACAAAAATAGTGAATGGTTGAACGGTGTGTATCTGGGCGGATTTAGATGTGGGTATACTCAATACTGACTGAAAACTCTGTATACCCGCGTATACCCTGGACTACACCACTGCTTGGGTGTCGTATTTAATGTGTTAGTTGGCTTGATGACGTTGTTTTTCTGTTACAGACAGCACAGCAGGCCCGTGCACACATAGACATCAACGGGGGTGGCTTGAGCCCCTGTCATTTTTCATTATTAATTCAATTATTCACTATTATCAATAAAGGCATTTGGCTAGCAACCAGTTCCAGTTAAGCGGTTCAGATAATGGATCAATTATCATTAATTTAATTACATTACTGTCTGCTTGCACTTTGATGAAATCCACCAAAATCGTGATACACCACCAAAAATGGCTTTGGCCTGCCGGAATGCCCAGCCTGTTTGCCAAATTTCTGAAGATGGTATATACTTGACTTGCCCGGCACTAAAAGGAAAAGATACGCCAGATTTTTCTTCCAATGCACTTGCGCCTGTCTAAAAAAATGAAGCCCATGTTGCCACAGCTTCTTTTGTTCTTGCTTACTCGTGGGATAAACACAGTGAATACTATAGAAAGAATGCCTTTGTGTGGCCAGATTATTTTGTAGAAATTTAAGTATTCAACAATTATATGAGTGTCAGGTTACTGAAACCAATAAATAAGTCAAGATGTCTCATTATTTATTTAGGAATACATTACGTGAGCCTCACCCCCACAAAAAATAAGTTAGAAAGAAGACCCTTCAATGCTTATGACTGACGAGATCAAAATGTGTATTTTCCTAGGGTGACCAAGCGTGTGTTTGTGTATTAGTGTGTTATTATTGACATATATTAAAGAAAAGTACTGTATTTTCTGTTCTTTTTTTTTTAAAGAAAGATGTAGGTCAGCGTTTGACTTCCCTCACTTCCTAAGCGTTCAAATAATGCCCTGAGCTGTATCAGCGGCCCAGAACTTTAGCTCACTGGTAGCGCTCTGCCTTGCGAAACAGAGGGCATCCAAAAAAACTTGGGCTTACAACATTAGGTCAATGTGTATTCATTTGTCAGGTAAGACTTCAAAAGGGAGTTGTATTTTTTTGTTTTATTTTCTACCCATACTGAGGCGGCAAACGTTAGTTATAATGTATGGATGGCATCTTTGAGTAAACTTTGAGCATCTTTTACGTATCTCGAGGCTGGGCCGAGTGTCTTATTGTTGAATACTGTGTTAAAATATGGACACCCTAGTATTGGCAAGCCACAAACCGTCTGTGAGAAGGACCTTTAAAAAGATGAGACAAAACTGCAAATAACCCTACAAACAAAAATAACCTTCATAGTAAAGAGTTAAAAAGCTTGTTTAAACTTTACATCAGCTATCACCAGCATATGAGCCTAAGGGCTTGCATCAAATTTCAGTGAAATATTATTATAATTATTATTGTTATGTTTTGCATATTTTAAACTCACATAGTCTACTTTATATGAAGAAGTCTTAAGGATTTGAGCAGGAATCAGTATGAACCTTTTTAAGACTTCATCGATTTCAACAGAATAAAGAGTCGACATAAATAGGTGGCTCTGTTGCAGGGTATTAATTTTCAGCGCAAGTTATAAGGACGTACAATTGTTCGAGTGCTAAAATCCTCTTGGGGTAAAGATCAATTATCCTCTCATAATTAGAGCCTGGGAATAGCTCTACTATGGTCTTTAACAATTGCATCAGTCTAATTTATTATGGTCCACCCAGTGACTTTCTAGACTCTCTCCCGTTAATAATAATAATAAAATAAAAAAAAACAGTTTACATGTTTCAAATGTTCCTGATTTTGGCAGAGATGCTCCAATACAAAACCTTGCTCATCAGTACAGTATATTGTTTAGATTTAGGTATTATAGCAGCAGAGTTAATGGAGCTAATTTAAGGTTGTAAATATCATAGACATATAAAGTGAAGCAGAAGTCTCATTACTTCAAAAAAGAAAAATAACTTATTATATAACCACAATATGCAAATAATTTTAATATTTCACTCAGTGACCATGCCTAAAGTAAATACACAGACTGTGGCATCACATTTGTCCACAGTATCAAAATACCAACCTCATTATTTCCTTTTTATTTTGACCATCACTGTGACAGCATCCAGTTCCAGTTTGAGGATAGAAAGGCAAATTGTCTGAAACGATACTTCCTTTTGTGTACTTAAGAACCTTGTCATGTGAGTGGAGGTGGGTTTGTGAGGCCATTACGGTGAGGGAATATGGTGGCACTGCAAATCTTGCTGATGTGACCGCGGAACAACACCCCCCTCCCCCACCATGATTGTGTAAAGTGTCAACTCAGCTGGTGTGGCTTCAGAGCCCCTCCTCCCCTCCCCAAGCCTGCACAAATCATTGCACAATCATGCAGATAGATGTTCTGCGCAAATACATTTAAAAGGGATGGACACCGACACACTTCGTACACACTCAGTGGATACCAAGTAAAGTACAACTGTGCATTTACTGTGTATGTGGTCAGCAGGTCATCCTCACAGTCAATAGATTCTGGGTTCACATTTCTACTTTTACCTGTATGGAGTTAACAGACTGGGGCTTCCTCTCACATTGAAAAAAATGCATGTTAGGTTAATTGAATCCTCTAAAAGTGGTGACGTATCTTTATGAATGGTTATTTGTCAACACAGTATGTGTCCTGCAATTGACTGGCAATCAATCCAAGGTGTCCTCTGCCTTTTGCGCAGTCATCTTGGATTGGTTAGATTGAAAGGGATTAGCATAAATGAATGAATAATCTGCTCAGTTTGTACTTAAAGAAGTGAGTGTACGTTGTTTTTTTGTTTATTTTTTCTTTTCATCTGACACACTGAAAAAAACTCAATGACTCATGTTCCAATATTCTTTCTAATATTTCCTGTTTCAGTTTTATATTGTTACTACAACATTCATAGCCTCCAATCTAGTTTTTGACTAGCTAGTTAGTTTAATTAATTGATTGAATAATTGCAGAAGGGCATTCTGTTAGCACTGACAGAAGGTTTGTCAGTCTGTCACTGATGGACGCCCCTTATATTGATGATAGACGACGGAGAACTGATGAAATGCCCACCTCTGTCTGTCGGTCCCGTAATAGTTGTGACAAAGTGATGATTGAAGCATGGGTAAAATAAAATGACGGACTGACGACAGTTTGTTTTGGCTTGAAAAACTGATGGACTGACAATGACGGACAGGTGCCTAGGTCGCTGACGAATGATGGATCAGCAAAATGTTTGTAAATTGCCCACCTCTGATTAATGGACTCACTATAAGTAACCAGTCTAGGGTACACCCTCTCTCCTGAAGTCAACTGGGATAATCCAGTTACCGGTGACCTTACAAAGACAAATGCTATATAAAGTGAATGATCAAATGTACAGTAATACTTGGGGAATGTCTCTGTTGACTTTTCTTTTTGTCTCTTTCCCCATCTCCTCCTCCTGCACCACTTTTCTTCCACCTCAATATTCCACTTTCCTTTCATTCTCAGGTGGATGTTTGCTCATATGTGTAAAATATGAAGATGGAGGACTGATGCCAAACAAATTAATGAAGAAAGGACATGATATTGGGACTTTTTGAAACAGTACCTGGAGAAATGAAGAATTAAAAACCATTTGAAGCCTCTCTTTTTCCAGAGATAAACATACGATTTTTAAAAATATATTTGGATTTCATAAGGCTTACATTTTTAGGCGTACAACTGTTTTCTTTATATAATGGTACTGATAGCACATAATAACTTTACTGACAGCGATGGATGAAGATGGCAAGCTGGCATTGTTTCCTGTAACCGGACAGTGTTAAATGAGTTGCTGTGATAGCAGCTTCATCTCTGGATGACTGCAGGCAGATAACATTTTAATTAACTAACAAAGACCTACTTGACATCTCTAGATGTGCAACAACAGATAGCAGTAGATTGATCTTTTTTTCCTTTTTGCCTGAAAGAGGCCAAGTAAACAGGGTAGATCAAATCCCATGATGAATCCCAGGATGATGGATACTCAGGCGAGAAATCAGAGGGCAAAGTTGACTCCCATCAAGGTCAATTCCAAGCACGATATTGAGAGTGAGGATGACAAAATCCCGGGATCTTACGTCTGCAATGTTTGCGGCCGCAGCTTCCCTTTCCTGAGCTCTTTGTCACAGCATATGAGACGGCATACTGGTGCCCGCCCTTATAAATGCCCCTACTGTGACCACAGGGCCTCTCAGAAGGGCAACCTCAAAGTTCATATACGCAGCCACAAACTGGGCACACTCTCTAGCCACCACTCCAATGAGGACGAAGAGGGGGGCGCAGAGGAAGAGGAGATGACTGTTTCAGAGGGTCTTGATGGAGGTACGAGTCCAACCAAGAGCAGCTCAGCTTGTAATCGGATGATCAGTAGAGAGAGCGCAGAAGATAGTCGCAGGAAAGTACCTGTGAGGAGCTTGAAAAGAGAGAAACCTGCCAGTGATCAGCTGCCTTACTGCTGCCGTCTTTGTGGCTATGAGGCCCAGCGGGAGGACCAGCTCCTGAGCCACATTGAGAAGGTCCACATCACTGTAGACACAGGCGAGCAGATAAGTGTTAAGGAAGAAGCTGTGGCTGAAACACTTGAATCCCAGGGTGATGGGACCTTTCCATGTGAAACCTGCGGCCAGGTGTTCACCCAAGCCTGGTTTTTAAAGTCACACATGAAGAAACATGCTGGCATCCTGGACCATTGCTGTCAAATATGTGGAAGACGCTTCCGCGAAGCTTGGTTTCTTAAATCTCACATGAAAACACACAACACCAGATCACGGTCTCGTGCAAAATCGGATTCTGCTGAACATCCTGCCACTATCAATGATGTAGCACAGGATCCTGAAATTGTTAGCTCTGTTGCGTCTGTTTACCAAATGTGTTCTAAATGTGGGAACTTGTTTCTTAGCAAAGAGAGTCTGAGGGCTCATGATAAAGTCCACAGTCTCAGTTATGGAAGGAGATCTCAGAACCAGTCACAACCCAGTGATGACGATGATTCACCAGCCACAAAGAAACGTTTACTTGACTATTTAGGCCTTCATCCTGTTGCGGCAAAGGCTAAGGAGGATGAACGTGATATGATATTGGGTCAAAGAATCCCAGAGCTTGATCCACTTTGCAGCTACCAGGCATGGCATTTAGCTACAAAGGGAAAAGTTGTAGAACCAGTAGACAACAGCAAGGCTTCCAGTGATGGAGGAAGTATTGAAGAGGAACACATTGCTACAGTTGCTGTAGTTTATGAGAAAGAGAACAGCAGTTATGACATTCAAGTTCAAGAAAAACGCAGCACAGGTCGCCGCAGCAGCTCTGGTTTGGCAAACCAAGCTTCTTCTGGAGACCAGACACCAGAAAGCCTCAGCGATTCGGAGTACCGACCATCGTCTCGCCAGGAACGGAAACGGCCATCCCAGTCTCAAGGTCCCTCTAAATCCATTGAGTGCTTTGAATGTGGGAAGGTGTTCCGCAGTCGTCACCAGATGATTGTCCACCAGCGAGTCCATAGAAAGGATGGGGGCAGAACATCAATGGGCGATAAGGAAAAAAGCGGAAGTAAAGACCTGTGGAGCTGCACCAGTGACCCAGAATCCGGCTCCCCAAACCGACCCTTTACCCCGGGGTATGGAGATTCTCCACCGGCCTCCACTTTCAGAGACCAGGCATCTGAGATGGGCACTGCTAACTCAGGAGAGTTTCCAGGTTAGTAATGACTATGCTAATGCTGTTGTTACCTTCACAAAATGTTAGGAAAAACAAACAAACAAACAAACAAACATCTGTAGGCTTACCATAGCTTTGTAGCCTCAAAGATTCAGCTTGTTTGTGGTGTGTGTTTGTGTGTGTGTGTTTTAACGGAATTTTTGACAATTTTGCATTGTGGGCATGTCTTTGTCTCATCATTTTTAAATATTAAATATATCAACAACGCATATATGCACTATATATTGCATGTATGCACATATTTTGTCCATGTTTAAAATTTTATTTTTCGTCATAGGAACTGGTCTAGGGCCCCCAGTAGCACTGATGAAAAATGGTGGCCCCCTCCAGCATTTAAATTGCCCATCTCTGATAAAAATAAATAAATAAATGAATACAAAATAAATGGTGTGTGCTTAATCACATTATAATTGTTATAACATGTTGTAATATTGGCTATATAGGGTTATTGTTGCCTGCATTTATGTCAGTACTATAACAGCCACTCTACTTTTCTCAATATGCTAACTTAATTTTCTGGCATAGCATCATAAGCAGACACTGGAATTAAATGACTGTGGCCCATTTCAAACCACCCACTACAGTCTCATGACTCCACTAACGGGTAGTAAATGTCTGTTCATGAAATGGGCTTTGAGATATTTTGCCCCCTCAGCTCTTCAGGTTGTGTGGCATGGGAACAGATGCCACCATGTGGCCAAATACCAAAACTACAGCGGCTCTGTTGGTTTGTTCTAAATACTGCTCTGAATTTTTTTTTTTTTTAAATAAATAAATAAACTGCCCTGTATCACCGTGATGTGATCTTTGCAGTTAAACAGTACACAAACAAACATTCATTGAAATTCTGTGCATTTTATTGACATTGCAGTGTGGGAAAGTTCATTTAAAAAAAATATTTTTTTGTCACATCAATAACCAAAAAGTGTATAAACTGTATGTGCAAAGCAAAAAATGGTCAATCTGTCCTTTGCAAGAGCAGGTACTTCTACAAATTCTACTACTAATCATGTTGATGAAATGTTTTCTGTGTACACAGCATATGAGCGGGCAGTCTCATTAAACTTTTTAAAACATAATAGCAGGATGCATTTGCTGTAATGCTTGCCACTGTAAAGAGGTATTGAAATTAGCAGTGATTGGTCCTAGTCCTCCCTGCTCTGAGTGATGATCAAAAATAGCAGAAACATTTCTTCAGGCATGATTGAGTTGTGAGCTATTTCAGGTCTTCCTGTCTCAGGAAACTTCCCCACCCCCACCCCACCCCCTTATCCTCCTGTGTGTTCGTAGAATTTTTATGGGGTTGGGTTTATCTCTTTATGCTTTGTTTAACTATCATGACCGTCGATTTAGTTTCTTTAGCAACACCCAGTAAGCATCAACACTTCTCTTTTCAGGATGCTGTGTAATATCACTAGCATTGATGGCAAATCAAGTCAACATTGGATTATTATTATTATTAATATATTTTTTAATTAATTGTCCTTTTTTTCTTTAATAGCTTTTTGTGGTTAAAATAAAAGATTACATTTTTTAATTGGGGTTTTCAAGACCATTCAGTGCCGTAAAATTATATGGGAAAAAAATAAATCAAAGGTGGCATGATAAACAAACAACTGCTAAACTTCCAATTCAATGTAGTGTTTTACTTTGGCAGTGTGCAAATTGTGTTTGTTGGTCATTACTGCCAACAAGATGTTACTCGTGTACAAGAGAAAGGGTAGAGGAAAATGGTACTGAGAGTACTTGTATTGGGTTTTGTGACCCTGTGTGTGTCTGCAGCTGCGACAATACAGTATAATGTCTTAATTGCCAGATGTGTGTGTGTGTGTGTGTGTATGTGTGTTTTAGATTTTAAAATATTTTTTTTATTGTTTTGGTTTTCTGACATGCTAAATAAAATGACTGTATTGGAGAGTTAATTTCCACTATACATCCAGTGTTTTCTTAGAAAGAGTGCGTTATCGCCATCAAGTGGACAACTTTTAAAACTGCACACAACATTATGTTACTGTAGTCCAGGGGTGCTCAAGTTTGGTCCTCGAGAGCCCCTATCCAGCCTGTTTTCCATGTTTCCCTCCTGCAGGACAGCTAAATCTAACGATCAGCTAATCAGCAAGCTTTGCAGAAGCCTGATAACGATCCTGATCATGAATCAGGTGTGTTAGTGGAGAGAAACATGGAAAACAGCCTGGATAGGGGCTCTCGAGGACCGAACTTGAGCACCCCTGCTGTAGTCTATTTACTACTTACTCAATGTTAGAACACACTTGAACAGTCTAAATGTACTGCAGTACAAAAAATAATATTTGAATTATTATTTATAGAATTTAGATGTTTCAAGTGTGTATCTGCTTATTTATTGTGATAATAAGAAGTTAGTGAAATATTTGACAATTTTCTGTTTTACTTAAAACATGTGAAAGCAAAGTCTTATGTTTCTTTTTTATGACAAACCTCTGATTTGACATTTCTCTGTTGCAGATGAAAAGCCTTATATCTGCAGCATGTGTGACTTTGTTACCACTGAGTCACATACGTACCTGGCTCATGTCCGTGTCCAGCATCCAGCTGCCTCCGAAGACAGAACCAGCCCCGTTCCTCGAGTCACCCCCAAATTGAAGAAGGCCCTTCTGCAAGGTCTGGAAAATATTCCATCCCCTCCTGCTCCTCTTTCAACTTGCTCTTCTCCCTGCGAGAATGTTTGTACCCCTGTGGATTTATGTATGAGGGCTGAGGGTCTAAGGGGCCAAGCCCCCATAACCCTCGATAGGAAAATCCTCCCGAAGCACAAGTGTTCCTTCTGCTCCCATTCTACCCTCTATCCTGAGGTCCTGTGGATGCATCAAACTGTGGCTCACCGCATGACCAGTAGTAGCTCCAATCTGGTGCCTAAATGGGCTCTGAGAAACAACACCAAAGGGCCACGCGATTTGTCCTCCAGGCGACGCACTGGCCCCCCACCAGTCTTGGAGGGTAACGAATGTCCACCGCTGCCAACAGTTGTGCGTGGCCAACGCACGCGTCCCCCATCCCAGGCCAACCAAGTACTAAAAAAGAACAAAGCATCGTCATCACCCCTTCACTCTTCATCTTTACTATCGAGACCCTCCACATCCACTTCAGGATCGCACGGTGCGAGAGTCGCTCACAATCACCCAGCGCGCTCCAGACCCAAAGTGGATATTTCCTCTCGGAGGAGCTTGCTGCCATCCTCCAGCTCTAATGAAAAGATCACCAGCACCCTCTCCCGTTCCACAGCCCCAAGCCTCAACTCTGCTACAGCTAGCAAAAGGCCAGAATGTTACATGATGCCTCAGGAGGGACTCGGCTTCATGCTTTCGAACAAGTACGGTAGCCAAGCGGAGTACAGCCGAGCTCGAGGCTCCTCTCATCAACCGCTCACCAAGTCCCTCGGCCAGCGACCAACGAATGCTACGAGGCCGAGTAGCGTCACGCGAGGCTCGGCAACGGGGCACTACGGAGCGATGCAGACATATGGAGGCATTCTTCAAACTTCTTTATCATCGTTCCTGCCCTCAGAGGCTCATGGGAATGTGAAACAGGAGCAAACCTCAGAGATCCCGGAAATGCCAAATCACATCCTCAGCTTCCTCAAAAACTACAGTCCCCATGAAGTGGCTGCGCTGTACCATCGCTGGGGTGCCACCAATTCACTTTTGGATCCATCTGGTAAGTAACTATTTTTCGTTCTTTTTTTTTTTACTTGGATCAGTACATATCGCATAGCAATCTGATAAAGAAGGCACATTTGACACTTTACATTAATGTTAATTTTATCAGCCATTTTTAAATTTAGTCTCAGTTTTAGTCCAGTTTCAATCATGCTTGTTAGTTTTATTATAGTTAGTCAACCTTTTATTTAGTCAACTTTCAGTCAACTACAAATCTGGGCATTTTTAGTCTTTATTTGAGTCCAAGGAAACATAATTATTCATTTAGTTTAGTCAACAAAAACTGTCAACATTTTAGTCTAGTTTTAGTCAGGACAAACATTTAACCCCTGGATATTTTTGTTGTTGTTGTCAGCAGATAATGTTGAACATTTTGGATCTAAAACTATTTTTGACACACAATTACAGTATATCACAAAGTGGCTACTATGGCGCCATGCTATGCTAATGCTAATAAATTAGTCAGCATTAGTTAGCGGTCGGATTAACATTAAATTGGAACATTATAGCCGTTGGATTAATGTTACATTATTTATAACTATTATCTACTTTTTTAAAATAAACTTTTCACCGTGAATCAACCTCCTGCCTGTCCCACGTGTTTGTGCATGTTGCACTCTTTAGCTGCAGATTTGAAAGGGTGTGTATCACTGTGTGTCACATGACAGTGTCACAGTGACAGATTAGCAGAGACAAGATTTTACAAGATCATATAATTTTCATCTAGATTTTGTTCATGATCTAAAATGTCTACAGATTTTAGTCCAATTTTTATTAAGTGAAGTACATTTGTTGACAAAATTATTTTTGTTTAGTTTTCATAGACAAAATTAACACTACTTTACATACATACATATTACAACATGCACAACAATTGAACCCTATAAAGCCAGAACCATAAAATATATGTCAGAAAATTCAGATTATTTGTAAAAAGATTATTTTTTGGTCCTTTTAACTCTTTGACCGCCATAAACGTTATAAAACGTTTAGCATAAACCTAGGGAAGGGCGCCGAGGACGTTAAAAGACGTCCCCTATGTTTTTTTTGTTTTTTTTTGAAAACGGGTGCAGGAAAGCCTTGGGCAGCTGTGCTGAAAGTATCAGGCAGATCTGATTAGTAAAAGACTCGTTTTGGCCCCTAGAGGGCAGCGATGACTCTCTTTGCACAAGGTTGGATGGGCCGCCCACCGTGGGCGTCAGTAGAAGACGTGAGGCGGAGCTAGAGTGTTGAGGAGACATGGCTGAATAAGCCACAATGGCTGCCCAAGCAACCGGTTGCAAGCAGCTCACGCTTGAGCATTTTTTTCAAAGACGGAAAGCATCAATCAATACTAAAAAGCGCATTGATGTCGACGATGATGATGACTCCGAGCTTGACGCCAAAGTTGGAAGCCTTGACGCGACTGTTATGATCACGTAGTAAGCCTCACCGGCTAAGCGCGGCTAGCGCTGCTAAGGCCGGAAAACGCGCACAATAGCCGACCGGGTACTTCTACACAATCGGACATTCGATCGGGCGATGGAGAGTTGGCATCGACCAATGCAGATTGATGATGATGATGATGATGACTCCGAGCTTGACGCCAAAGTTGGAAGCCTTGACGCGACTGTTATGATCACGTAGTAAGCCTCACCGGCTAAGCGCGGCTAGCGCGGCTAGCGCTGCTAAGGCCGGAAAACGCGCACAATAGCCGACCGGGTACTTCTACACAATCGGACATTCGATCGGGCGATGGAGAGTTGGCATCGACCAATGCAGATTGATGATGATGATGATGGTGAATCCTGAGGTTGACGCCACAGTTGGAAGCCTTGACGCGACTGTTATGATCACGTAGTAAGCCTCACCGGCTAGCGCGGCTACCGCTGCTAACGCCGGAGCTTTCACATGCGGACATTTTGCCGGACAATGAAGAGTACCCCGAGTCCAATGCATATTCATCGGAGGAGCGGGTACAGTCTGATCACGGAGAAGACACTGTTTCTGGACTACGATGCCACCATGAATGGAGTGGATAAAATGGATCAAAACATCAACCCGGTGTAGCAACTGAAGGACACGAGGAAGCGAGACGTAACGAAACCGTAGCATGATCCTGATATTAGACTTGATGGCAACACACACTGCAGTATATACTTGCTATTCCCCGGAAAAAACGGCCTGCAAGAAAGTGGAGCACGCGAAGAGGCAATCTGTTGTGCAAATGCTGTTGCGTCTTCTTGCACGCAGGAGAGTGTTACAAAAAGAAAAACTGCCGTTGAAACATCCACATATTTGTAAATAGCACCACAGTTGCACACATTTGTAAATAGTTTGCCAAATTGTTGTCAAATTGTTACACTGTTGAATGTAAATAAACGTATTTTGCTATCAAAAAACACTTTTTCATTCTTGGTGGTAGTGTTTTATAGAAGTAAAGCACTATTTAGGTGTTTGTGGCATCATTCATGGACAAAAAGAAGTGTAAAATTCACTAGAATGCATGAAATAATATCGTTTCACTAAAAGCTTGATTTCTCCGTATTTTGGTCCAAAACAGGCGAAATTGGGTCAAACTAACCATTTTCTATTGTTGATTACTAAAGAACGGAATAAGGTAGAAACAAACTTTTTTTTCTGATGAAAGATGAAAGTCCAATCTTTCATTTGGTAGTACGTGTGTTTCCATAGTCCAAACAGAACATTTTCTGTGGACCTTGAAAGATCAGTCAAAATGCTTAAATCGGCTGGCACTGACGGCATCCCTTTTCTGAAAACGTCTGGCAGTCAAAGAGTTAAACAAACAAATTGTTTTCCCCCACATACATACATACATATATATATATATATATATATATATATATATATATATATATATATATATATATATATATATATATATATATATATATATACACACACATCAGGTCACAATGCTCTAAATTCGTACATTTATAACATAATAATACAAATATAATACTAAACAGGCATTTCAAACCTATTATTATTTCCAAAAATCAGAAAGAACATTTCCCACTATTAATAAGTATAGATGTCTCTCCTTTCTCAATCGGGGCGATCTTGCAAGGTCGCTGGAAAAGCCTGATACTGCTCTCTAATGAATTATCCGTGCAATACATGTGTGAGATCATATACGTCAGTGTTTTAATGGGAATAAAAATATTATACTCATGAAATCGAGGGCTCAAATCTCTTGTATTAATATGATATGTTTTGGCTTTATAGGGTTAAGCGCTATAAAATATATATATTTTTTCCACACTCTAGAAGGAAAACTGTTGACCAATTTACATACCCGGTAATTGAATTGCTTCAAGTGGTAACACACAATTGAATTAAGTTAATCCAAGTTAATATATTAAGTTTGATTAATTGAGTTCAATTTATTAATTTTGGATTAACTTAATTCAATTGTGTGCTACCATTTGAAGCAATTCAATTAAGTTGGTCAACAATTCTCTTTTTAGCGTGCATGACTGGTCATTATGTTTGAATTGGATTGAGACTTGACAGTGGTTCTATTGAGGGCATGGACTCTTGCAACAGCTCATCTTAACTCACTGGCGACAAAATTAGGTACACTGTACTAAATAATAGGAGTGGAATCTTTAACTCACAATTCAATTTGATTGCAATTTTCGTGTCTGCGATTAGATTCATATTTTTGATTCAAAATGATTTGATTGACAATGATTTCTGCTTCAATTTATGTGCAAATAATCGTCATAATCTACCTCAGTCTGAATCGCTAATGCTAATTAGCGCGCTACTCGCGGCACTTTTATCACTCAAAAGAACGGCTATTGATACAAAACGCTTCAAGAATGTATACAGAGAAGCTTTACTCACCGGCATATGCTCTTCCTACGCTGCAAAAAAACCCAACTTTTATTGGTAGAACTTGATCGTAACTTTTTCCTTCTACTCTCTAATGTGGCTACAACTTAACAGTGTATCACAATGCACGGAACCACACTACCCCTAGGTGGCCAAATCCTGTACAACATGAACAGCGCTCCCAATAAATTCACACACAACCAAGAGCAATTTGAATAAAATCAATTTTGGGACATTTGAAATTGGTTTTGAATCATACTGAATTAGAATTATTTGAATACATTTTTATTGGCACACCCCTACTAAATAAATCTAACAAAGAGCTGTTTCTACTAAGAGGTAAATATTCATGTTTAGCTACTTGACAGTATCGGAACCACTATCAAAGTGTCACCACACGTGGTGCATTAACGGTTATTCTTGACAAAGTTTTGCCAAACGATGTCTTAAAATGATCATGTTAACGTGTGCATGTTTGTGAGGTATGATAAAAGGCTGCATCTGGGGCAGCATGCGCGCTTCGAAATAGCTTTGTATTTTGTTGTTTTGCATTATTTAAAAAAATATATATATTTTTTGTCTGTGAAAGACGTGAGAGAACCTCTGGTGCGCTCAGGTCTGTGAGGCATGCCTGCGTGTCCAGCTCTACTCTCCCAGAAAGCTGTCACAAACTGTTTAGGTCACGGCTTTGCCTGATGAGAGACTCACACAGATGCAAATGGGGGAGGCAAAACAGGGCACGAGCAAAACAGAAGAGGCAAAGAGAGAGAGAGAGAGAGAGAGAGAGATGAGACAGAATAATTACCCCACCAGCTGCTTTGGAAATGGTCATTACCGAACATCAACATTATTTTCCCATTTTCAGCTGTGTCTCTAAGGTCAAGTGGGGCTGTGTGGAGCTAGGGGTCAAAGACAACAGCCCTAGAGCAGACGCATGACATCACTGTCACCCATCCAGGCGCATATCGTCACCATCCGCCTTAGCCCTTTGAGTCACATGCTATAAAGTGACCTTTTTTGAGCAGCAAGTCTTTCTCTCTTTTCCTCCGCATTGTATGTGTGTGTTCGGCTGCCTGCGTTTTCCATCCAGCTCTTGTCTTGTCTTTCATTAATGCATCAATGAGAAGGGCTGGCAGCTCATAGTCCAAGTGAAGTAACCAGAGGCCAGCCAGCAGTCGGGGTGCCAGAGACGCTCTCCGTCACCTCGACTCCCCCACCCTGCCCTTACTTTCTTGTCCGGCTTCTCACATGTAAACATACAGAAATACTCATAACAAATGGGAAGAGGACATGGTTACAGCAGCTTTCTGCTTGGGCCTTGTGTGACTGTAACGCAGGGGTCAGCAACCTTTACTGTCAAAAGAGCCATTTTAAGCCAAATAAATAACCAAAAATCAGTTTGAACATTGTGATGAACGAAACAGTGTGTTATGGTTGTCAAATGTACTGAGGGCCCAAGAGCTGCACCATAATGCAAAAATATGCAGCATCCAATACTTTGAGATGTATTTTCTTCTACCCTTTGGCTTCCGTTTTTTTATTTTGTGTGTATGTGTTATAATTTTTCATACTTAATTTTCAGACATTTTTAGAGTTTTCTGCCTTTCTGTCAACTTTCTGACTTTTTGGGCAATTTTGTGGACATTTTATGGTAATTTTCACAATTATTTTCTTTTGGGAAATTTTATGGTTACCTTATGAACATTTTCTTTTATGTCTTTTATATTTAATTCTCCGACATTTTATTTTATTTTTTGCAATTTCATGGACATTTTCTGGACATTTTCAGCTTTTCCTCTTACTTTTTGTAGATTTTATGGTCACTTCTAGCCATTTTTAGTTTTAGTTTTTTTTTTAATCATCTACTTTCATCTCTCTTTATCTGACAATTTAAAAACTTGGACTCGAACATTGTTTGAATATATAATTATTCATTTTTATGTAATCATTAATTCATTGAAAGAATATTTTATCAATTTAATAAAAACGTTAAAAAAAAAGCAGCTTTACCAATACTTTGAGATTATCTTCCGTTTGTGTGTGTGTGTGTGTGTGTTATCATTTTTCATAATTTTTAGACTTTTCTGCCTTCCTGTCAACTTTCTGACATTTTTGGCCATTTTCTGCCTCTCTTCTTCTTTTATGGACATTTTAAGTCTATTTTTGTGCCTTTTTTGCTATCAATTTTCTGACATTTATGTCAATTTTGTGGACATGTTATGGTAATTTTCTGGATTTCTTTTGTTTTTGGAAATTTGATGGTTGCTTTTCAAACATTTTCTTTTTTGCCTTTTATATGAAATTCTCCGACATTTTTTGCAATTTCATGGTAATTTTACGGGAATTTTCCTCTTACTTTTTGTAGATTTTATGGTCACTTCTAGACATTTTTAGATATTTAAAAAAAAAAAACACTTTCATCTCTCAGTCTAAAAATTTGGACTCTGACATCGTTTGAATATTTGATAATTATTATTTGTTTAAACATTAATTCATTTAAAGAATATTTTATCTAAAAATAAATATGTAAAACAATATATATATATTTCTACTAGTTTTTTAGATGTCCACAGGGAGCCACAGGAGAGATTAAAGAGCCACACGTGGCTCCTGAGCCGCAGGTTGCAGACCCCTGCTGTAGCGTAACCACCTTTCTCCCCAAAAAGTCGAGTTTGAGTTGCATAACCATGATCCAGTTATGGGTCTCTTGATACAGTGTTAACAAGCAGTTATTTCCCCTGCTGTGCAACAAGTAACAAAAGCAATAAATAATTATTCTGATTCAGCACATAGGTCATCACACAGTTATGGAGAGGCGTGGGATGATAAAAGGAATTTGTGGAATCTGTTTTTCATTGAATAGTAATGGTGGCAGTATAAGATAGATCATGTAGGAAAATACATCAACTCAATCTATACCCAAGCCTTGTCATATTACGGAACTGATCTGATGGCTTTGGAAGCAATTGATATTCACTAAGTGACAATTGTTATCCTCATTTTTTACTAAGGTGGTCAGCGTGTGCCCCGGCCCGAGCCTTTACTGTCCTGAGCTGCAGCAATATACAATTCTTTAAACATATACACATGCAGGCAGGCAGGCACACACACCTGACATGTGACACACGGGCAGCGGAGCGGGCACATCACAGCCGGGGCGTTTTAATTGCCTGTAATTTATGCGGTGTGTGTGTCTGGCTGTCAGCCTGTGAGATGATGCTGTGTGACAGCAGCAGTCCAGCCCCTGGAGCTAGCCGCTCATAATGACACATTAGACATACTAATGATGCCTGCACTTGTCCACTACTCATGCTGCCTACCTCCACCACTGCAGCCATGCTTCTGTGCGAATGTGCACCTTTTCAGGGTGTGCACACTACTGACCTCTATGACTTTATTTGGCCTCAAACACAACATGATTTTGGAATTGAACCTAGGGTTATTATAGTTACCGAAAAATATCAAAATGGAAAATACACGGTAAAAAATGAAACAAAAACAAAACTATAAAAAAAATCTAAACTATTATAACCCTGGAATGAACTGTTGAGGATGCCCATGTCTTTTCTCCACAGAAATGATTATTGATTAAATAAATTCATAAATAACATTGAAGCATGAGCGCTATCAACCACACGTGACACTTCAAAAATGTTCCTGGGTTATTTCAGGTGACTTTTTTGTACATGTACTGTACATATGATGCCATTTCTGTTTTAAAAGATATATGGCCTTCTCATTTAACTGGTGAAAGTCACAAATACAGTATAGAGTATCCAAAAAACAAAATCCAGGATTATGCTTTGCAGTAGTAGCGGTATCGTAGATCAATAAACATTGTTATTTTAATATCTCTATGACAGTTAAAAATTCACCATTATTATTTTGGGATATCTGTCTAATGGGACAGTAAAAATAAACTATTGATATGTTACGTGATTCATGCTAGTCCCACAAATTACTGTTATGTGTCTGTTATCAGGGATGCTGAGGTCTCTCATGCGACAGGGACAACATTTCTGCCACGAGTGTGGGAAGAGTTTCAGTCAGCCCAGCCACCTGCGCACTCATATGAGGTCCCATACAGGTAAATAACGCTTTATACTTTGACACTAGTACTCACTAACATAAATGGTTGCCATGTCTTTGATTGAGCTGATACACATCATATTTGAACTGTAGACTGTGCACACCCTTGAGTCAAAGATTTAGTTGTTAAATACCGCAGAAAATGTGCTTTTACAGAGCTGCTCAGTTGAAACATATTTAACTAAACTTTTGGTAAACAATAAAAATGTACTTTAATCATACTGTTTCTTATATTTTTGTTGCCTTATTTAGTTTAGTCCCATGTTAAGAGTTGTTAATAAAACAAAAGCAATCCCACATGAAGCAAGAGGAACAGCACAGAAAGTTGAGTCAACATGTAAGAAAAGACCAATATCCTTCTTTAGTTTGTAACATAACCACCCAACTTGTAATTATTCATCGGGTAGCACATTTTCAGTCATTCGCATGACACCTGTGCACACACATCATCACCTTCTCAGCTATTTATCCACTCAGAGGCACTACCATGACTTATAGACAATATATGCATGGAAGGATTCACACTCTCAACAATATTTCATTGTCGGACATTCCTGCATGTAGCCATATAAATCAAAGCAGATCTTTTTGTTCAGTTGAGTGTGACAGCCAGTCTGTGAGTCCTTCCTTGCCCTGGGCTGGGCAGCTGTCGCTATTTTTTAAACTGAAACATGTTTTCTCTGGATACTGACCTGTGACAAATTGTATACATTATTAATCACATGTCAATTAGAGGGATGCAATTGTGCATTCCAATGAAGCAGACCATCATTTATTCACACCAGTCTCATGAGTCCATTTGCATGTGCTCCAGTGCCATTTATTAAACAATGTGACAAAAGGCTATATCCACATGTACATGTTTTTTTTTTTAACGATATGATTCCTCACTCTGGGCTACAAACTCTCATAAGAAGCCTTTGCCAAATGTTCAGGTTGTCAAGCTTGTGCCAAAGCAACAGGTGGCACAATAACCCTTATTGAAATTCCAAATATTATGAGAATAAAGTCACAGCTCTTTATCTATGAAAAAAATATCTGTGTTTATTTTTTAACAGTTAATACCGTGAAATTTAAGTTAAAAATAATAATAATACATGTTAATACTCCTCACACTGGCAAGGGTTTTCACTGGGTACTCTGACTTCCATCCACATTCCAAAAACATTCATGGTAGGTTCACTGAAGACACTAAATTGTCCATAGATGCAAATGCCAGTGTGAATGTTTTTTTTTCTATATGCGCCCTTCTATGGACTGGTGGCCAGTCCAGGATGCACCTGGCTTCTTGCCCACAATCACTTGGAATAGGCTCCCGCACACCCACAGCCCATATTACGGAAGTAGTATAGAAAATGGATGGACGGATATATTCTGTATCAACGGTTGAACAAATTTAACTAAAGAGGTAATTTTCCTTTCTACATCACATTAAACTGATGAACCAAAACAATGCGTTTAATTGTTATTGAAGATAACTTAACAAGACTTTCTTTATGTTTGTAATACTGCCACTTTATTACGGTAAACTTATGTTTTCTTTTGTTGTTCCAACTTTATTCCCAGATTATATGGACTTGATTTATATAGTATAGTGTTAGTTTTTTTTTCTCCACTTGGTTGTACATGTTTGTGTGGATATTGCTTTATATTTTTCCCATTTTCTGTACTTTGCCGTTCGTTTCCCTTCTTTTCCTTCCCATTTCTCTTTAATCCAGCTCTCTTCCCATCTAATCCTCTCTCTCTCTCTCTCTCTCTCTCTCTCTCTCTCTCTCTGCACACTCAACAAAAAACAAACGCAACACTTTTTTTTTGCTTCCATTTTTTATGAGGAACTCAAAGATCGAAAACTTCTTCCACATACACAATATCACCATTTCTCTCAAATATTGTTCACAAACTATTCTAAATCTGTGATAGTGAGCACGTCTCCTTTGCCGAGATAATCCAACTCACCTCACAGGTGTGCCATATCAAGATGCTGATTAGACACCATGATAAGTGCACAGGTGTGCCTTAGACAGCCCACAATAAAAGGCCACTCTGAAAAGTGCAGTTTTGTTTTATTGAGGGTTGGTTTTTGTTGTTGTTGAGTCTGTCTGTCTATCTATCTATCTATCTATCTATCTATCTATCTATCTATCTATCTATCTATCTATCTATCTATCTATCTATCTATCTATCTATCTATCTATCTATCTATCTATCTATCTATCTATCTATCTATCTATCTATCTATCTATCATCGTCACAGGAAAAAAAATCAAGAGATCACCCTTGTTTTTTCAGCTTACTGTTGCATTTGTTTGGAGCAATGAAGATAAAAACTGCTAAGAGTTAACAATAAATTAAAGAAAACATGGTGGTTTCTTTTTTTCCTGTTTTTTCTACTGCTTTTTTCTACCAAAAATTCTCTCACTCTTGACTTGTACATAATCTTTTTCTTCCTCTGGATTCCCATGCCTGTATCATTTCCTCCCTCTGACTCCTACCTCACTTGTCTCGGGCTCCTCTGTTCCCTCTCCTGTCGTGTCACATCCATCATGTGAGCGTGCAGTGATCACAGCAGACAGTGAGATAAGTAGCTTCTTTACAGAGAGTGTGAATGATATGTGGCATCGCCAGTGATTCTAAGTGACAGAGGCCAAATGGTAAGTGATGCAAAGCTCAGCTTCCCCTAAGCCCAATTGTAAACACGCATGCACACACACACACACACACAGCACATTAACACACTCACACCCATACACAGACTCTGTAAACACTAGCCAAGACTGTAATTAATGTTGTCACCGACGATTGTCCTCAGCACGGACGTACACACACCGAAAAGGCCATCCACCCCCGAGGCCTCTATTAACATGCGTCATATTAAATCACCGACTTGGCTCAACCAAGTTCCATCGCCATCATCATCACCTTCACCACCGCCATCTTCATTACTGCTAGCTCCCCTCCATTAGCATGGGCACTGGTGGCGAACGCCGCACTTTATTGTGCGGCTGGTGGCACAAGGAGAAAACCAAATGCTTGTGTGGGTCTTGATAGAGCTTTTAACCGGATGCCCCCTTCCTCCTCCTCCTCCTCCCCCTCCTACCCCTCCCTCATCCTCCTTCTCACCCCACAGTTGGGTTTGATTTTAATGGACTCCACAGAGGTACTGACGCTCACAGCACCGCTTCTGAAGCTCCCAAGCAAGTATGTGGCACAATGGCTAATCACTCGGCTCCACCATGGCTTTTGCATGTGTCGTCTTTTTGTTGCACCTGTCTGCATGTTGTGCAATATTGTCAACTTCTGCCCCCCAGTCCTGCTCTGTGTGTCTATTTTCTTATTCTATGTCACACACTGCACACCTGGCATCCTTACAAAAGATGTTTCCATGAGGAATCATATTTGTACAAATCGTACATTTTCACAACTTCTGTCAAATGCGGCAACGGTTTTGCTTTTCATATACACTATAATAAGGCCTCAAACTTATAAACTGGATACATTTTGGTGGCTTAATTAACTCATTCACTCGCAGCCATTTTCACTGAAGCAACCCATTGCGCTCCTGGCTGTTTTACTGTATTTTGACAGATTTTGCAAAGCCCACAGAATAGTGTGTTCTTTTGCTTTAAAAACATGGAACCTACCAAAAGAACGATTAGTCTCTTCTTTCATCAGAAAAAAACATATATTTGTATCTGTTGACTATAGCTAAGTTTCATCATTATTCACAAACCTGTTGGAAACACTGGGAAAAAGAGCTTGTTGCAAAATGGCCCTGGTTGATCTCGTATACTCTGCTGCCACCTGCTGGCCGTTTTTTGTAATAACTACCATTGCTTTAAGCGACCTCTTCAGGTCAGAAGCTGCATCAAAGCCTTCTGTATGCTCTAGCATAAAACAAAACAAAAAACAATACGATTTTGGGAGTGAAGGACAAAGTATTAAAAAACGTATTTATGCGTTTTTGGGGTTTGAATGAGTTAAAGTTACAAACAATGACAATTCCAATTCATTTCCATTTTTGGTGCTACAGGACATTTGAAAACACAATATGCACATGTATTAATTATTGTCTTGTTGCAAATCTTGCGTCAAATTATTTGAGCGATCTGAAATTTCTCAACAAAAATGACTAATTTGACCAATATTCTTGAGATCTGGATCTATATCTATATGCTTTTATAAAACACTTATGATCTATAAATCCTTTTAAATTCACATACATTTCCTAATCAATCTGTAAATCTTGACAGCCAACAACCTTCTATTACTGACACACATATTCACTACACTCTAAAAACTGAAAAGTCGGCTCAACTTGAAAAATTTAGGTAACAATTTCATGCATCTTTTTAAGTTATTTCAACTCTGCCGCCATTGTGTAAATGCCACAAGATTACTTGAGTACAAACTGGCCTCCCTGTCTTATCCTCTTGCACATGAAGAAATAAGAAAAAATAGAAAAAAATTAATTACAATAATGATTACAATAAAATAAAATAAATGTAGTTCTCTGGGCCGCACTTTACGATTTCTGCATTCAGTTAATTTTTCTCAATTCTTGAAAATTCGAATAAAAATAGGTGGATAGAAACCTGACTATTCTCTTATTCCGTTACTTTAGAGGGACAAAAGTCATTCATTACATAATTTTTGTGACATTTTCTTAAATGCATTTGAATATTGACTAAAGTGAAGCTAGCTTGCCAAGCATGGTGATGTTGAACATCTGTCAATGAAGTATGGATTTTATAGTATAAGCAAGAGGTAACCTAAAGTTGCTGTATTCAACCAACAATGTTTAATTTTAACTGAGCTACTTGAGCGGTCGGCTCAGCTAGTTTATTATTTAAATGATGTTATATCTGTATACAAAGTCGGCAATCAATCAACATGATCACATTTATTGTGCACGGAGGTCACAGGTGGAAACAAATAAATAAATGATAAAACAAAATATCAGAGTGTACATATTCAAAAATAGCAGTCTTCATTTTGTTACCGCCTTCTCTCCGTTTTCAGAGTCACTCACAGACACAAGAATTGAGGCCGAGTGAGAAACAGAAGTAAATCTGCTCGGCGTTGACATTCGCATGTGCACGGTGCAACCTCAACTTTATTAATCACACACATACGCACATGACTGAGATTTAGCGGCCAGTATATGAGTGATGCGAGCAGGTGTCTGGCGGAGGGGTCCAATTAGATGCAGTGTTGACGCTGCTTTACGGTGACGATAACCTTTAGTATAATGTAGTGCAGCGGTCCCGTCAGCCGTGTTTCCTCACAGGACGATATCGCCCAGGTTCTTGCTTTCCTCGCTCGTCTAACCCTCACCTTCTTTTTCCTGCTGTTTTATTATTTTCCTTTATGATTAATTATACCTATTTTGTTGTTATCGCTCTCTTCCTCAAACACCGCTCTTTCTTTCTCTCTCTTGTGCTTCTGATGATGTATGATAACTGCTATATTTCCCTACGTCTTCTTCAGGGAAGATACTGGGGGAGGGGCACAGCGAGTCATTTGTTTTCCTGCTGTGATATTCATCCATTTATCAAAATGATAATTAGGTGCAATTAAATGGCAATCTCATTTGTTTTGTTCAGGTGTGAGTTGCTTATTTTTTATCATTCTTTTCTATTTTTTGCTGAGGTCTGATATCTGTCCCATTGTAGGTCAGTCTAATTAGAAGATAGAATGTGTGTGTGTGTTGGGGGGCTGGGGTCATCGGGCAGTTGGGTTGATGGAGTGAAAGTACATGGAGATAAAATGATGATTTACACAGAATTGTGAGACTTACTTTTCCAGAAAGCAGTTGCAGTGAAATAAAACGTACACTATATGGACACAAGTATTGTGACACCTCTTTATTGGCTAATTACTGTAAAATGTTGTGAATAAAAAAAGATGGGGTCTATTACACAGGTGAATTATTAAGAAATGAAATTGTTTTCACATTGTTACATTGCTTAGATGTTTACCAGTACCTAGGCAGTATGTTTTCAAAAAAAAAAAGAAAGAAAGAAAAGAATCACTGATTTATAGCGCCTTTCATAAACAATGTGACTCAATACGCTTCACATAGTTACAAAGTTAAAGAGATTTAAAAACAAAGTACAGTACGGATGTGTATTGCATTCACTTGGGGGGGAAAAAACAGTTTTTCAGACAAATTTTTGGGGGGGACCTTTTTTGTTTTTTTTTAAATTCTGTTTTACGGAATATTTTTTTCTGTCATGAAAAACGAGGGCAAAAAATAATTCAGAAAAACGGGGAATTTTTTTTTTTAAACAGAAAAAAATTACTCTGAAAAACAGAGTACCACCTTACATTTTATTTTTTTATTTTTTATTTTTTTTACCTCTGAACTCCAAGTGACTTGTTGCAGATTCTAATGGCAGCCAGATACTTTCCTGCATACCTCCAACGTACCTTCAACTATATCACTTACTGGTTCAGTTAAGGTAAGTATATGTCAATCGATAGGCATGATTTTAGTAAGCTAACAGTTACGTTTCTACGGATGCGTATTGCATGCGGGAAAGCTTTAGCGAGTCTGCAAGAAGTCACTTGGAGTACATAGGTTTTTAAAAAAAAATACTCAGAAAAACTGAAGCTGGCTGGTGAGCTGGTTCTGTTTTTCAGAGAAAAAAAATATTTCTTTAAAAAAATACTTTTTTTCCTGTTTTTTGTGTGTTTTTTTTACTATTTCCCCCCTGTTTTTCTGAATGTTTTTTTTCTGTTTTTCTGAGTATTTTTTCATCCAGATTTTCTGAATCCCCCCCTCCCCCTTTTTTCCGGAAATAAAAATTATGGCAGAAAAAATTATGCCGTAAAACAGAACAAAAATATTCAGGAAAACAGAAAATTAAGGAGGAAAAAATACACAAAAAAACAAAGCTTCCCCCCCAAAATGTGTCAGAAAAACAGGAGGTTTTTTTTCAAGTGAATGCAATGCACTTCGGTAGTAAAGAAATAAATGACCATGTTTTATTATATTTACAGTCACTGTAGCTGTTCCAATATTTGAGTCCATATTGTGTATGCAAAGTCTTCCTTTTGAATGTGGCTTATGTGTGTCTTTTCCTCCCTATTCTATTTCCACGCTCTCATCTGTGGTTTACATTGTTGATGTCATATTACCGAATCCTTTGTTGTCACCACATGACCTTTTGGAATGTGTTTTGTTTTGTTGTTCAGGAGAGAGGCCGTTCTGCTGCCAGCTCTGCCCATACAGAGCCTCTCAGAAAGGGAACCTGAAGACACATGTCCAGAGTGTACACCACATGCCTTTTGACAACAGCCGGTATCCAGATTCAAGAAACTTGTTGCTGAGCCCCGAGGAGCCAGGAGAGTTCGGACCATCACCAACCTCACAAAATCTGAATTAAGGCCTATCTTTGAGTCAGGGACTCACATCAACTGAAAAGGCCATCATCACTTGGGAAAAATAGGAGGATTTGATCAACGTTGGATTTCATGGGTGACAATGTGAAACATTTTCCTCACTTCAGGCAACATTCTTTAATGAGGGTTTTATGTATTTCTTGTAGTTTTGACAGAGACGTTTTGTAATAATAAATACAAATGGCTGCTCTTCACAATACTAAAAGTAAAATTAAGTCACAAACCTTTTTTTTCCCTCCACTTCTTAGGGCCAAATTATGTTTTCTGAGGTCATTGGCATAGGAAATTTAAACTGCTGTGGCATGCTACTGTAGTGGCCAAACTCTGTATTTTTTTCTCTTCTTAGCTTTATTTTACTGCTTTATTGTACTTCACGCTCACGGCATTATGCTGTTGTCTATAATCTGCTGTAAGTAACTATTTTTTTTAATTAATTACTTTCATTACTTTCGATTTTAATGAATTTGTTAATAACGGATTATCACATTGAATGATGTTCCCTTTAAATATCTGAGCAGAAAGGATAGGAATCAAAATATTTGAGAGGTCACAAAAGCAAACCATCGTAAAATTGACTGAAGTGATTATATGATTATCGATATAGTGGCCGATAAATGTTATCTACATTGTATAACTGATTAATCGACTAATCATCACAGCCATAAAGAATTCTTGTTCTGGGCTATAAGCCATTAAAGTGTCTTGTGTGAGCCAGCATGTGCAAATGGGGTAAAGTCACTTGGCTCCACTCTTTAGTGAAATCTTAAGAGTGACCACTCTGAAGGAGATGATTAGAGGCAGGGAGGCGAGACTGGAGAGAGAGAGAAAAAGAGAGAGAGAGAAAATGAGGCAGACTGCTCTAATGCTCATTAAAAAGAGTTGCTTTTTAATAGCCATTATAAATGAGTGTACCATTTTTATGGCCATACAATTATTGTCAATTGAAGAGGAAGGGGCTGAGTGCCGGCACTTTCCATCTATACAACTCCTTTATATTACTGAGCCTTTCTCACACTGACACTTTGACTTTGATTTACACTGCAAACCTACAGTGGGAGGGGCCTGAAGACTCCGATTGAAATTACACGAAGTAAAGGCCAGCTGGTGCACTTTTGGAGGCAAATATGTCTGCTAATGCTAGCCAGTGTGCTTGCTCTGTGCTAAAAGCTGTTTTTTTTCTTTTTGTAACCAAAAGGCCGATCCCCCAAATGGGTCACAGCTGAGACAGCAGGATACAAGCTGTAGCCCACACCATCAGACATTTTTTTCAAAGGTTTCTAGTCTACTACCAAAAATATGTTCTATTTGGCCTTTTGACTCATGCACTCCCAGCCATTTTCACTGAAGCAACCCCCTACGCTCCCGGCTTTTTTACTGGATTTTGACAGATTTTGCAAGGCCCACAGAATATTGTGTTCAATGGGGTATATGCCATAGAGGAGGCGGGACTTCCGACTTCCTGGTGCACGGTTGGAGGGCGCAGGGGTGGGGGTGCGAGTGTTGGAAAGCGGCCATCAGTGTCCGGAAACGACACTGATGTGTGAAACCCGGAAGTCGGAAGTCCGTGGCATCTACCCCATTGCTATAAAAACATGGAACCTACCAAAAAAAAAGGATTTGAGTCTTTTCTTTCATCAGGAAAAAAAAAAGTATATTTGTATCTGTTTCCGTTTTGCAGCAATTTTTCATCATTATTCACAAACCTGTTGAAAACACTGGGAGAAAAGAGCTTGTTGCAACATGGCCCTGGTTAATCTCTTATACTCTCCTGCCACCTGCTGGCCGTTTTTGTAATAACTGCCATTGCTTTAAGCGACTTCTTCAGGTCAGAGGCTGCATCAAAGCCATCTGTATGCTCTAGCATTAAAAAACAAAACAAACAAACATATAAATACGTTTTTGGGACCATGACAATATTTAAAATAGGACGTTGTAATACGTTTTTGGGAGCAAGTGAGTTAATGACATATAATCAGTGCAACATACGGCCACTTCAATATGCCTCGAGCAAACTGTTCTGGGTTACTGTAGCTTAATCTGCTTTGTGTTATCACCATTTGCACTGTATATTGGCACAGGACAAAACCATTGATCACAGAGTCAGTTTTTTAACTGAAGAGACTAAATGCAATTCTCAGAATAGAGCGTTTTGTATTGAATGATTGGTCGACTGGTAGATTGGTGAAGTGACGTATTACAAGATATTCTTTCTTAGTCCTACAGTGGGAAAAGTCACATTGGGGCTCCAGGATCTTCCACAAGCATGCTTACAACTTCATGACTAGAGGGGCCAGTCGAGCAGCCTTGCTACTAAATGGTGATGTTGAACCCTACTGAATTAGAGAGCAGGCACAGACTATGTTTACATGCAGTCAATATTTAGGATCTGGTTCAAATTTCGATTTCTGAAACATTTGGGAGATCCCGTTTTCATGCGTGAGTGTACAGAGTTACTCCCGCACACATATTCAGATTGAAACCGCGACACACAGACAACATCATTACACAAATGGACGTCATTTCCGCTTTTAACTTTCTATGGTCAATGAGATATTCATGTCACTCATCACACTAAGTGGTGGTTCTATCCTACCTCGCCATGTTTCGCCATTTTTGTTTACCTTTGCTTTTGTGTTTCTGGTGGGCTGTGCACCAGACCTACTGACTTGTATACACGCATATACAGTATGTGTGTGTGTATGTACACACTGTGACATTTTCAACATAGATATAGAAAATGCAAAAACGCTGCGGAGAAATCAATGTATTCAAGTTAGGCTCATTTAGCAAGTGGCAATGTAAGATGGCCGCTGCTCATACAAGTACTTCAGACCAAGATTCCTTTGCAAATAGGTTGTGTGCAGAACACAAACTAAAGTTCCGTTCATATTTCCTTTTCTTTTTTTTTGGGCTTATTTACATGGGTTTTCAAAACCCAAATATTGCCTATATTCTGTTTTTTGAAAGGCCTATTGACTGCATGTAAACGTAGTTATGGTTTTAACACAGAAGTGGTTTCACGTCTTTGGGCATTGTTTTAAAATCTGCTGAAAAGGATGATTAACATCCATCCATGTGTTTGTGCCTACCTCCTCTACATTAGCATGCTAATATGAAGGAAATGATGGTCTTTGCACAGAAGTTTTTTTTTGTTTTGTATCCTCTACTTTGGCGTGTCTTTTCAGCAACCCCTAAATTGAGTAAGCCATGCCTTGACTCATTGGATATAAGCAGAACGTCACTTGTCAAGTATTGGGTACGTTTTTGCACGCATAAACTATTCCAACCAGTTAACATACCGAGTACGAAACGTTTCGTCTATTTTGAAACCTCAGTAGTTTTTTACAAAAACAAACAATGGATGTAATACCAGCTAGTTATTGAGATATGCATACTATGTTTCGTACCTTATGTTTAATGATACACAAAAGTGTGTGTTGATGGGTGTCGGTAGTGAAAATACTTGAAAATGGACATTCTAGCCTTGTAGTATAGAATAATACTAATAATACCCACATTGTACAGAATTCCCTTTAAGATTAACTCCTCAGTTAGAAATTTGTACTCCGAAGTGTGACTTAGTGAAAGTGTGAAGATGGAATGACTGTAAAATAAACTGTTTATTTGTAATCCACTCTTACCAAACTCTTTATATACAGCAGTAGAAACCAAATGGCATTAATAGTGCACTTAGACTAGATTACAGCTTTAACCTTTCATTATGTTCAATTCTAGTCAAGGTTACATTGAGAATGTTATTATAGCAGTTACAGCTAATATACTTGTAATTTTTGGCTTTTTGCATAGATTTTTAATGACAGATGATCTTTTTTGTAATGGTTGTGTGTGTCACACCATTTTAGTAATTTTTCCTCATGGAAAGTTTGACAAGTGGAGGTGCAGCAGTGCTTATTTTTCATGAAGATGTAAGAGCTTGTTTTTAGTCTCTCTGCTAAATTGTAGGACTTTTGTCATTAGCTGGTCGTGTCTGGCCTCCCACAGGGGTTGTTTTTTTCCCCTTTTGCTGAGGGTTTATTACAGATTTTAAATTGTGTTTTTGTGTCAGTGAGCTTTTTATTTGTATTGAACCTCATGATTAATGTACCTAACAAGACCTTATTATTACAATTGTTTTGGTTGAAATCTGTATTTATTATCACTTCAAAAAGGACAGGAGGACAGAGGCAGGACAGGTGTGTTTGGTAATTTTGATTTTCTAGGTCATTATTTTGTCTGTGTGTGTGTGTGTGTGTGTTTTTGTTGTTTGTTTTGTTTGGTTTTGTCATTTTCAAGCCAGCAAGCCGACGTGAAAGCTCTACCTCGTCTGAGCCATTCTCAGTTCTGTTTGACTTTTGTAAATTTCAAAAACATGTAATGTCATGTCCAAAATAAAGACACACAAAATGATAACTCTTGCCATCGTTTCATCTTGTTGTCCTCGCTAGATTTAATTACTCCTCAGCCGCTGGTGATGGAACACATCCACATTTAGATGAAACAAGGTTCAGATTTAATTTATTATTATTATTCACATTTCTGGTTTGAACTTTGCCAAGAACCTTTCAGTGCATGTAAGAATCACAAATGACATGGCATGTATTGTACACTGCTTTGCTGCTCACAGGACCTCTTGGTGCCATTAGCACTCACTGTCATCAGCTGGGCACACATTATTAAACAATTTCTTCACACACCAGCATATTTCATGGACAACTATTCCTCTGTGGCCAGCATAACTTTTAAATCGGTGAGCGGTCAACCTCATTATTATGACATTTAAAAAGTAATTTTTCCTATTTTTTGGAACATATAAACTCTTTTCTTTATTCCTATTCTTGTTTTTCTTTTTACTTCAACTTATATTTTATACTTGTAATGTATTTTGTGTTTTCTTCAAGTTTATATGTTCAATAAAACCAAATTTTAGAGTTCCTGATTTACACTCGCTCCATATCAGCATACTGTATATGTAGTGTTCACTGACTCTCTCAGAGCCGTGAGTGTAGGGCATGAAGTCTGAAAAAGCACACTGTCCATTGGCGAGCCAGCCCTTCGAACCTGAAGTGACTAAATCCTCAGATATGAATAACACAAATAATTAAATATGTGTAATGCTGTACACAAGATGTAAATGGGGCAAATGATGGACGAGCTGAACAGTGACAAACTAGCAGACGAAACAAGTTTGAACTGTGAACAAAACAAAAGTAGATAAAATTGTAAGTGCATTCAATGTGAAAGTTAATATATTTATTTCCATTTTGATGCCCAATGTTTTTGTATGTCTTCTCTTTGTTATACCAGGCTACTTTTTTGTTTATGGAAAATGACCCAATATTAGTATTATCAGAATCCGAATAATCTTTATTGGCCAAGTATGTAAAAAACACAAGGATTTGCCTTCACAATTAGTGTCCTGATTTACATGGGTCAAAAAAAGGAAAACAATATATCTTTCCAGCTCTTTTAGATTATGCACATGACTAAGTACTGTACTGTAGTTACATGGCAACTGTCTTCTGTGGATCTGATTTTTTTTATAATGTAAATATACATTTTTTTAATTTATTTTTTACAGTTGTCAAATTTAAAAACATGCTTATTTAATCCCCAGTTTTGCTGAGTGTATAATTTAGTAGTATCTTCAAAACAATATCACAGAGGAGTCAAATCCAGGTCCAGAAGGTAAAAACCCTGCCACAGTTTGGCTTTAGCCCCTGATGCTAGCTAGCTAGCTAGCTAGCTTGCTGCCTAGCAGGTAAACGAGTACCAATGGAGCTAGGCTAGCTAGCACCTGGGAATAAAGCCAAACTGTGGCAGGGTTTCTACTTTCTGGACCTGGATTTGCCCCCTCTGATCACAAAATCATGAACATATGTGAAGCTATAACTGGATAGAGGCTTGAGTTGACAACTCTGGATAATATTTCTTTCAAAATATGACTTTGTTTTAATGAGCAAACAAAAGTCATAATTTCCCGCTGTGATGGAACTCCACACAATTATAACGTATGGTTGGGTCAGATCCACCTGCAAAATGGAGTAAATATGGTCATGACTGGTGTAGATGAGGTGAAAACAGATGAGACCAAAGCTCCACTTGAAGCTGTTCCCTTTCATAGCATGTGACACATCTGATGGATGTGGACTTTGATGGCGCCTGCGCTGTTGGCACCTTGATGTCCACGTGTGGCCGTGCGCTTGAAGGGGACTTGCCATGCGGCAGTGATGAGAAACCCATAGCCTTCAACTTTGAAGGACCACATAGGGATTTTGTTGCTACTTTGCCAGTCTCTTTCATGTGCTATGTCAATGTGCACCATTTGTCTGTCAGCTTGAGTGACGGCAGAGTGACGGGTTCCCTCTGAGAACATGGCACATAACGCTAATGCCAGGCAGGCCCGCGGGCTGAGAAAAGACTGCAGCTGCCCGTCACTCTTTCCAACCTCATCAGTCACTCTGACGGACGGCCCTGAGCTCCCTGAAACCTGTTGGCTGACATCTCCTTTTTTTGTCACACAGCACAGTGAAATAGGGTGACTGACTGAATGATGTGGAAAATATGCCAAATGTCAGTCTGGTATGGATGTGACAGGTAGATGTGAAGCAGAAAACAATCCTTCACATATTCTCTTTGATTTTGTAAAGCTACAAAGATCTGCTAAAGCCATAATGACAATGGCAGTATACTGTATATAATGGCATCTTTAAATTTGAAAGCCATGTAGGTCCTACATTTGAGATATGAGTAATAACAAAGTAACAAACAAATGAGTAACAAATGTTTGCAGAAATGTTGGATAATTGGGTCAAACAAACCAATTAGTGGTAAATTGACTATTTTTGAGTGTGAGATACAGTAGAGGTGAACAATACTAAACAAACTGCACCAAGCTGTGTGCGTCTGTGAAAATACCAAAATCCAGTCTAGCCTGCCCCTGCACAGATTCACGCCGCACCTTGTGCTAGACTTGCACTGAACACAAAAATGGAGCCCTTTAAGGTTTGCGCTCACAAAACCAGAAAAGATGTGGAGGCTGACCTACTAACGGGCACACCCATTATTCTGCCAAATGTGTAAAATTGCCACACAATTCATTGTGCGTGCATGTTTCTGGAAAAAGTAGATGCAAAAAGAATAATAATTCACGATGTGCAATAAGATTTATAAAATTTAAGATGAATTACACCCTTGTGTGTAATTTAACGGTGGTTATGGCAAGGAGAAGGTGTAAAAAAAATTGAAATGCCAAAAATCACACGACATGTGAGTTTCATGTTGGCTTCCTCAAAAAAAGTGTTACATAGCATATGCATCTTGCCCCCCCCCCCCCACCCAAACAAAAAAACAACTAACAAACATCGCAGCTTCCAAAAGAGCAAAAATTATGGCCACCACCAGAACTTTTACAGCTGTTGCCAGTTGCCATAATCCTTCAGTCGTAGATAGATGCTCAACATGCTCAACATGCATCTCCACAGAATCTGGTAGAGTCATGCAATTTAGCGACAGCTGTTTGGGATCTTAATATATTCACTTGTATTCATTTATTGTCTAACACTAGGGAACACAATTTTTGTTAGAGGTAGGTCTGACAGCTGTTTTCAACTCATTTTTAGGTGCGGAATTGAAAACTGGTCTCAGTTTTTCGCTATCATGTCAAATTTCGGAGCAACAGGATCCCCGTTTTCTTAAAAAAATAATAATAATAATAAATGTGCATATATGTAAATAAAAAACTAAGGTGGAACTGTTACAAACTTTGAAAACTAAAATAACAGCATAACAGAGAATATAACTTTCAATAGTATGCTCACGGTTACTATTCTTCATGAGCAACGTCACTTTTCGGCGCTGGAAGTCTATCATCACAAGAACATCATCGTTGAAATTTTTACCACAACGACATAAGTCATTGACTACCGTCTCTTCGAGTAGCCATGTTGAATTTCCATATCCACCTACCGCTACCGTTTGCTCACGGACTTACAGGAATATTGGGGCGGCATTGCTCAGTGGTGGAGTGGTTGTCTCCCATCTGTGAGGTTGTGGGTTTGATCCTCACCCCTGGTGACCATGTCGAAGTGTCCTTGAGCGAGACACTAAACCCCGATTTGCTCCCAGTTGACCTGGCAGCGCTTTGCATGGCAGCAGCCGACCACTGGTGTGTGCGTGTGTGGGGGTGTGTGTGTGGGCGTGTGGGTGTGCGTGGGGGTGCGTGTGTGGGTGTGTGAATGTGAGGCTTCAATTGTAAAGCGCTTTGGGTACCATATGGTGTATAGTTAAAGCGCTGTATAAAAAGCAGTCCATTTACCATATTATATCTTTCTGGTTTACAGGCTAGTGTGATTCCTTCGTATGTCAAATCCAAACCTTAAAATTTTTTAAAGCACATAATTTATTTTATTTTGTATTTATTTAAACTATTCTGTTTTGCAAGAACATCTTTGTAAATGTTCTGTTGTGGTGGGGGAGTGAGCAAACATTGATCTGTATCTGCCACCAGGGAGCACTATGTCTCTCTCGTGCCTGCTGAATGGCTTTCCTCAGGAGACAAGGGTAACATCAGAGACCAAATGGCACTTGTACATGTACAATTGCTACAGTGCCGTGGCTTTCGGAGGGGCAAATACATTTAAAAACACTACTGTGCGTATCAGCCTTGACAATGGAGCTCCCACCCGAGAGTCGAGCGTCGTCTACATTTCCCAGGCAAAAGGCCAAACACATTTACAACACTTCAAATATACGCGACACGAAAACGCCCTCTCTGCAGTGAAATATGTAAATATTGCACTAATCAAAGGGTTGTGGTATCGCAAAATGCCACAGAAAGGTTATGACCTGGAGCCTGTGCTAATAGGGGAGCAGGGGATGGGGAGAGGATGGAGGGCTGGCGGGTTGAGTTGTTGTGGCGGTTGGTAGGAGGAGGAAGAGGGTGGGCAGTATGCGGGGAGGTGCAGAGGAGTGACAGCTACCACAGGCATTTCTCCTGCCTGAGGAGGACCTTCACTTGCTGACCTCCGCCGCCTGCACTCCAACGCTCTGACAGTAATGAACAGGAAGGGGCTGTTTATGCATATCAAATGTTATTTACTCTCCCACAGTCAAGTGTAGCCACAGAGGAAAGAACGAGGACGGCACAAAAAGCAGGATATTCCCAAAGACCGTGGGCAGCCATTAGAACAATATGTACCAGAATGCAGAGGCCTCGCTTGAGCACTGAGGTTAATTTTTCTATCCAAATGAATTACAGTACATGCAATACTTTGTAGGGCTTTTTCTTTTTTTTAAAGACTACTAATGGTGCAACATATCATCATTGATCCGTGGTCGGTTCGGATCAGGCCCCACGGTTCGGATTGCGTAAGATCCGCGGACTGGTTGGTAGGGGGGGACAAAACAACAACAAAGTACACATTCACAGTCGATACCATTCTGACATGTCAAGGAAGCTGAAAAATACTCAACATAACACGCTAAGCCTAACTTCAAAATAAAGTTTACCAACTACAGTAATAGATTGACGGCAATGCAAATAGCCTTAGTACACTTATACTTTGAAGTTGTCCCACGTCGTGGCGTAATGGCTAGCTTGACTTCCCTTTGAGACGTTTCTGTATCGTAGTTGACTAACATTGTAGCTGTGACCAACATCCACACAATGCTATCCCAAACTCATGTTCAATCGCTAATTTAGGGCGCTAAGAAACCGCAAATTAATTACGCTGCCATTATATGATACGGCAGAAGTCTCCAACGTAAGCGGCTAGCTGTTAGCATTACCAACAAGTGCCTGGCTGGTCGCTGTAAATGAGTTTGACAGCTGGTACCTGGCTTACTTGAATTATTTTTCAATATTCTGGGCCAAGGCTACTTTTGTAATTCACTCGCCTTAATTTGCACGTTGAGGTCTTTTCATTATTTTGAGAAAAAAAAGATCAACAGAACCTTGTCTTCATTTATTTTATAAAACACTTTTGCCCATTAGAAAATAAAACCAAAATGTACTCAAAATGTAAAGTTTAGCTGTTTAGGATTATAGGAACACAACTTTAAGCAATTAATATCTTGTTATTTTACACATGAATGGTGACCCATGTAAAAATAAGAATGTTTCTGCCTCATATTGCACTTAAAGTTGTGTTCCTAAATCCTAAACGGCTATATTAGACATTTTGAATGGATTTTTTCTTTCTTTTTTATTTAATGGCAAAAAGCTTTGACAAAATAAATGAAGCCAAAGTGCTATTTATCTTTTTTTTTCTGATCCGAAAAAAATGCCCCGATCCGACTCAAATCCATGATCCGATCCGAATCGTGACTTTTGTCATCCATTTCACCACTAAAGACTACACATCGTTACCTTGTTAAATGTTTGCGCCTGCAAGTATGTAAAAGAGCTTGACAATGAACTGCTCTTACTATCTATTTACTCCAACTATCTAGCGCTCTGCCAAACAAACGCTTATATCCAGAGACAGAATCAAGAGGATGCTAACACACACTCTAGTCATGTAATATATTTTAAGCAGGATTAATTCTTCTCCACATTGACATGATTGGTCTTAAATAGCACAAACCTCAAAGCCAGAGGGAGGAAAAGCCTGAGTAGAATTATTCAAGGGAATGACGTTGGACGACAAGCTCAAGAACATAACCTTGAGCGGGAACAATGAAGAATCAGCCGCCAGAAAACGTTTGTGTTTTCACAAGCCTGCGTGTCATCGTCATTGCTTTACGGCTCAGCTTCATTTCCCATCAGGCCTTGTGAGAATTAAGTTGGATCTTAAGTATGTAAATGAGAACCTATTTCGTGGCCCCCGCCCTCTCTTTATATGAATCCCAGGACAGACCATGACATTTAACATCGCCTTCACTAATTTGTGCTTAATAGCCAAAAAGTGATTAGAATTTACATTAATGACATTTCATATGTCTCCCCTTCTCTATTCATTAGCTCTCGCTGCTGCTAGTGAGAAGTTAATGCTGCTTCCTAAATCTTACTGTTGTTTTTTTTTTTTGCTCACTCCTTTTCTGCTCCTTTTCAAGAACACAACAAGCAAGATAAAAAAAAAAGATGGGGGTACTTTAAGGGGTATCATACAGCTTTTAAATTGGGAATTTAATCTATCGGTCATATCCTATTTATCAATTGAAATAGGCGTCACTGAAGATTAAGAAAAAGGGGAGCGGGTACTGTACATCCCTTTTATGTATTTTCCTTCAAGCTTTCTCGTTCAAACAGATGCTGTCCAGAATGCCCCATCTTGTCTTCGTCCCGGGTAACTACAGAATTGCTCCTCAGAAGAGGCATATCATAAAGGATAACACGGCCTGAAGAAGAGTTGCATTCTATTGTCATTTCCTTGCTTGGATCAGCGTATTGGAGACGGCGACTGTGTGAAATGTGAGCATTGTGTTGCAATTAGGGGACACTTCCAACCAGCTCTTTGTGGTCATTAGTAATAATCCCCAACCTTGACCAAGGACATGTGGCTTTGTCATATTTTAGTGTTGTTGAGAGGTCACAGCATGGCCAAGCATGTGACACAGGCCACCAACCTTACATTTACATAAATTGTTCTAATCACACTATAGTAGAATGTGGGGATGTTATGAGTAAACAATTAGCAGGATTACCCCCAAAGTAATCAACCAATTACAAAAAAGAAACTTGGAGGGATAGGCTATGGGCCATTACGGAATTAATTTAAAGGTGGATTTAAAGAAGAAAGAACAGAACAGAGCAAACACAAAGTATTAGAGACAGATGCCGAGTGGAATGGGTCTTTCTTTATTGTCATTGCACATGCACAAGTACAGAGCAACGAAATTGACTTAACAGGCACAACCCTTCCCAAAAACATAAAAAAACATAAAAATAGACCAACAGAGGGAGGCAGGACAGAAAGACCTAGCAGTATTCGTATCTTCAGCGCCCCGAGATCCTTGATGAGAAAGGAATACGCTAGGGAGGGGGAGGACGTAAAATGCAATGGTGGTAACGGTACATAAAGGGCCCGACATACATTACTGATGTTGCTGCTGCTAATAATAACAACAATAATCATAATGTATTATGTTCTTAATTGATTTGTTTGAAGTGATGTTTGTGTTTTTGTTTCTATGTTGTGTGTGGTAGGCGAAATAAACCATTCATATTCATTCATACACAAACAATCCAGGCAATCCGTGTAAGGCCAAGCATTTTGTATGTTTGAACCTCGTTGATTAATGACAAAAAACTAGCGCATTAATCATGTATTAACGCAGATTAATCATACTATTAATTTTGACCGCAGATGATCCTTTAGCTGACAGCGGATAGTTACGTTAAAGGTAGCACAGGTTGTGTTTGAGCAATTAACATAAATACATGCATTAAAGTAAAGCATTTAATAAATGTTTGCATATGAGATTCAGAATATTTGTTCATGTCATACCATCCATCCATTTTCGTAACTGCTTATTCCTTACATGAGTCACTGGGGGTGCTGGAGCCTATCCCAGCTGGCTTCGGGCAGTAGGCAGGGATCACCCTGAACTGGTTACCAGCCAATCGCAGGGCACACACACAGACGAACACCCTTCCACATTCACAAGCACACCCAGGGAATATTCAGAGCGCCCAAAGAACCTGTCATGCATATTTTAATGTGAATGTGGGAATGTGGGAGGAGACCGGCGCACCCGGAGAAGACCCACGCAGGCACATGCAAACTCCACCCAGGAAGGCTGAAGCCCGGACTTGAGCTAATGCCCTCAGCACTGGGAGGTGGACGTACTAACCAGTCAGCCACCGTGCCGCCTTTATGTCATAATATTGGGGTAATTTATTTCATTTTGAATTATGCAAGTAAGATCAGAAAAAGAGGAGGATGAGAGTGTGCGGTGGATCAAAAATGTTGAAGATGTCTTCATAACATTAAATGTAGAAAGAATTAACACACACTAGGTGCTCTTTTTTGGGGGCTTATTAGCCTTTAAATTAATCACCAGTACAACTGAAGAGTTGATAGGAAATGGGTGAGAGAGGGAATGACATGCAGAAATGAACAGGAGAGCTAGTAGGATGGTCTTCCGCATGCGCAGTTAAAAAAAAAAAGTAACAAAAAGACATTTGGCTTCTACTTTTTGAGAAAATCCTTGAATACACCTTTAATTGGGAGCTCTGACTTGTCCTTATAGGCGTGATTGTTACTGCGGATGGTTGTTCGTCTCTGTGTGCCCTGCAATTGGCTAGCAACCAGTTCAGGGTGCACCCTGCCTACTGCCCAAAGCCGGCTGGGATAGGCTCCAGCACCCCGCGACCCTTGTGAGGAATGAGCGGTTAAGAAAATGGATATATGTATTTAAGGAAGAGGGCGAGAGAGAGAGAGAGATAGTGAATGCTAATAATACCATGTGTACACAATTTCAATAAATTCAGAATTGTCATTTAGGGCAAAACTAATTCAAAATCAATCTGGACACTACAACAAATGCAAGAATCAGGGCGTTTTGTTGCAGGGGTGTGTGTTGGGGTTAGCAGTGTGAAGATCTAAGGTGATCATGGATTTGAGAGACAGGCCAATATTCCACCGAGACAGACTCAAGAGGGACGTGTCACTCTCCCCCCGTACCTCGGGCCAGCTGTACAACCACTGTGCTAAATGTGTATTGGCAAAGTGTCGTGCCAATGCTATTAGCCAGCAGACCTAAATTCCCCTTGTAATTTTCTGTGGCACTCCTTGTTATTGGCACCTCCGATGAGTGCAGTATTTGAATCCTGATTCAGGTTAAATAGATGACCAGTGGTAGCAGACTGGACTGATTTCTTTTTTTTTTTTTTTTTTTTTATTTCTATAAGAGCTCAGTATTGTTCATTCGGAAATGTCATCATCATTGCTCTTTTTTTTTTTTTTTTTTTTAAATATATATATATATATATATATACACATATATACATACATATATACATATATACATACATACATACATACTTTTTTTTTTTTTTTTTTTGTGTGTGTGTGGGTGAGTATGTGTGTGTGCGTGCGTGCGTGCGTGTGTTTGTTAGCTCACCAGAAAACCTATTAGAAAAAAAAAAATCTTATACCGTTCACCTAAATCGAACACCAGGAGACCCGAGGGGACCGAAGAAAACCAAGGAAGGTGAAATCCAGCACCGACCAGACACCCCCCACCAGAACTCCTCCCCAGCCCAAGAAACATCCAGACCCCAACAAATCCAAAAAACATAAAGTCAGGGAGGCCTCAAGAGACCAACGGAGAGACCGAGAAAAGGAAGGAAGGACAGACGAAGCCGCGTGAGATCCGAGACACCAGCCTCCACCGATTCAATAACCTGAGGAGGAAACAGATTGTGTCTGAGTTTCGGTAGATGCTGGTGTGGTGGATCTGGCATGCATGAAAATCTCCACCAAAGAGGGGAGCCGTCGACCCCCGCCGGAACAGAGCAAGCGCAACACCTCAGGGCCCCCCAGGCCGCGGCAGCGCCAAAGGACGACCCCCGGGCCCCACCAGGGCCACCGGCCGGAGAGCAAACCCAGGAGCAGGAGCGCCCCCCGCCCCAACACGGCCCGCGCCCCCGGCCCAACGCAGCAGGACGGGGCACTGCAGGCCCACCAGGCACCCCACCGGCCCCCAACCCCCGCCCCCCCACCACCCCCCGCCCCCCATCCACTCCCCGCCACCCACCCCAACCCAGCCCCAGCCGCCCCCATGCCCCCAATCCCCCAGACACCCCCCACCCCCAGCACCCCCCCACCCCGCAACCCCCACCACCGCCCCCCCCCCCAACAAAGCCGCCCCCCCCCCCCGACCCCACCCCGACCAACCGGCAGCCCCCCAACCCCCGACCCCCAGCCCCCGGGGACCACCCGCACCCAGGCACCGGCGCCGAAGAGGGGCCGGACAGCGGAGCGGAGAGGGCAGCCGCGCCCACCCCACCCCCCGCCGTGTGGAAGGACGGAACACCGGGGGCAGAAGGGGGAGATGGGGGCACCGGAGGGCGGCCGACACCCCCGAACCCCAGGCCCAGCGGGGGAAGGCCCCGGTCGTCACCCCAGCGTTCTTTGTGAAAATTAACCCCTGTTACTGAGTCCGCCAGCTCGCGGACTGGCGAACTCTACCCCTAAACCGTGAATGTGACCCCACCCAGTGTATATACAAGTGTGTGTGTGTGGTGCATTAAAATTAGGAGCAGGTGAACCGGAGCCGATGGAAATGATATTCCCACGCTCCGATCCACCCGCCACCCAAGCATGTTGCTGAGTGTATGTGGTGCATTAAAAAAAATAGATAGGGCGGGGGGGGGGGGGGGGGTGGCGACACGGACAGGGGACCGCAGCACTGCTCTATACTGCGGCCCCCAACCGATGGCACCCCCACAGGCCCCCAAGCCCCCCCCCCACCCACAAGTTGTGTGGTGTATTAAAATTGGAGGGGAGTTGTAGGGTGAAGACGGTGTTTCCACCCTACCCCACCCCCCAAAGTGTGTTATGTGCCCTATATGTCTATAAAAGTGTATTGTGCAAACCTAGTGTAGTGAGTTAAGAGGTGTGACCAGCGGGGCCCCCCCCAACCGGGCGGGGGCAGGAGGCGCACCGGCCCACCAAGCCCCCACCCACCCCACCAGGACCCCGGCGGGCATATGGGACCCGTCCGGCGGGGCGATAGGGCTCGCCCCCCGGATACTGGGTCCCGCCCGAGGTGTCAGGACGCCCACCGGAGCGGGGCGGGCACGACACCAAACCCCAGCCACCCCCGCCGGCCCCCATAGCACCGAGACCCGGGCCATGGATGGAGCCCCCGGCCCAGGGGAGGGGAAGGAAGGCGTACCGGGGAAGGGGAAGGGACTGGACTGATTTCTTATCACTTGTGCACGACTGTGTCGACATGCACACACTGTCCTTTTGCTAACTGAATTTATTCATTGCTCAGTGCCTAATGCTCATTTAGTGGACACCAACGTAAATCCAGGAAGTCTAGATTTGGGTAAAAAGTCTATACAGCATTGTTTCTTATGTTCTAGACATTATTTTCACGTCTATTATGAATTACTTACAATAACATTGTGTTTTAGTGCACCCGCTTAATGCATGATTTCATTTCAAGCCTATATGCATTACTTCGTTTTTTTCCCCCCACTCAAAACAGCAATTTATACCCAAATCTCTATGTAATTAAATATTTGCACTGCATGTTATCTCAGCCAAAGAATACAGTATGAGCAGGGCTGAATTAAGATGATCATGTGGGTTCAAATATTTGTAAGGGTTTCTATTGAATTGTGAGAACTTCCTCTTTGGCCATGGGGTGTTGCATGATGTGTTGCATATGTTTTGTTCCTGTCTCTCTGCCTGTGTGTCTTTATTTTCCAATCTCCTTGGTGAGTGTTGGTGGGCAGAGCCTTATGCGTCACCCTGATGTCAATTCCAATGAGCGGGGTTTATAGGTGCAGCACAAGAGGAAGGAAGATGTCGGATTATTGCATTGCTAACATCCATTTAGTCTTTGTTGCGTGTTTCTTGTTTGTGGTCAGTTAGCCTGTTGGTTGTGCTTCCTGTTTGTGTTTTCCAGTCCAATGCAAATACCTTTATGTTTTTGTTGTTGTTGTTTAGTATTTTTAAATAACAAAAGTAGATTTGTTTATTTGGCATCTTCCTTCATAAACTCTTAATTTCTAAATTTAAATAATTTTATTTCAATTTTTGACACACACACACACACCCCCACACACCACCACACACCCCCGCCCACACACACACCCCCACACACACTTTTACATTAGTGCTGTCAAACCATAAAATTTTAACTAATTAATCACATAATTTTCCATAAGTAATCTCGATTAATCAAAATTTTCTACTTTTGCTTCTTTTTTTCTTCAAAGCTTGTAGCGTAAAATCATGGAATTGATGTTAAATCATCAAATAGAAAGTATATTTAGAATCAAAGACTGCTCTAATGGCATTTATTTTTATATATTTTTTTAGCCTTGAATATAATACTTCTCCTGTAAAATACAATTGTTAAACAAAAGGATCAAAATGGACTCAAACAATCAATTCTCAAAACTTCTGGCTTACAAGATTAGTTCTGCTCACAAGCAATACAGTCCAGCAGCGTTGGTTTGCAAGGCTCCGTGGAGGTAACTTGAGCAGACAATTTTACTCTGAGATGATACGCCAAAGACGTACTCCTTGAATTTGGCTCTGCAAAGTGCACAAATTATTTTAGAGTACTCCAACAAGCATCAAGCAAGTAAATCAAAAAATTTAATTACCTATGGTCCATGTTTACTCATCTTTCCCCCAGTAATTCCACCAAGTTTGGCTACATTTTAATAAATATAAATTAATCACCAGAGTAACGATGCTATAATTTTGACAATCCTAATATATATATACACACACACACTGTTGTTACATAAATTATATTTCGCTGCAAGTCCTGTCATTTTAGTAACCAGCCCTATATTTGCATTTGCAGTGATTGTGATTGGCATCTACTTACTTAATATGTTCCATTAAAATACCCCAGGATTGTGATCCATTGAGCTCAAAATTTAGAGGCTTGTATCACTTTCCCTTACCACCTGTGACTTACAAACATTAGAACAGATCAAATTTTCACATCTGGAGGGATTTGTAGCTTTGAATATTCCTTTCACAATTTTACAAATCTTCCTTGCCGCTCTCCCCCTCCTAAGGGAATACTTCTCTTCATCGGGCCAAGACAAACAGACTTAAAAAAAAACCCTCAAGAGCCACCCAAAAGAAGTTAAATAACCATACACAGGAGCAATTTAGCTCTTGTGTAATTAGTATATGGCGTTTGACAACCTTGCTGAAAAAGTTTTCATCCCATAAATG